>NW_028270148.1:83608633-83765133 GCF_037043375.1 Chiloscyllium plagiosum | reverse complement strand
GAAATTCACAGCCAGATAAAAATGCAATGCTCAAGGTTGCGCAATACTCTGGAATAGGAAAAAATTGGTTTTAACAATTAAATATTGATATGTATAATTAGATGTTTATTTCTAAATAATTTCCATTTGTAATTTTTCTCTTTTTTTTCTGTTGAATACTATTTTGCCATCAGCCTGTTTGTTATTTGTTATGAGGGAATCATTTCCTCCCTCGGTCCACATGCTTCAGCTCAGACCTTTTGTAGTTGGATGTTCACATTATTTTCATACCTTGAAAATTCAAACAAGGAGTAATGGAGGAAAAGGAAGTTACACTGGCAGTTTGAATATCTTAAACATTCACTCACTCCAAAACCAGTGCACAGTGGTCGCAATGTGTACCATCTACAAGACACACCCTGGGGACTTAACAAGGCACTTCAACAGTAATATTCAACGTGTGATCTCCATTGAAAAGCCACATACCATTCTGACTTGTAAATATATTGCCATTCCCTTATTATTGCTTTTGTAAAATCTTGGAATCTCCTACCTAATAACATAATAGAGCTACCTGCACTGGTGGTTAAATAAGGTGGGTCACCATAAACATTTCAAAACAATTGAAAAATAGATAAACTTTCATGGGATGTGGGCATCACTGGCTAGGCCACCATTTGTTGCCCATCCCTAATTGCCTTTCAGAAGGTAATGAAGAGTTGCCTTCATGACATCCATATGATGTAGGGTGTTGTTAGATGTTGTTAGCAAGGGTGTTCCAAGATTTTGCCCCAGCGACAGTGAAATAACATCTATATATTTCCAGGTTAGGACTGTATGGCTTCAAGGGGATTTGCAGATGGTGGTGCTTGTATGCATTTGCTACTCATGTCCATCGATATGGTAAATGTCACGAATTTGAATAATACTGTTGAAGGAGCCTTGGTGAGTTACTGCAGTGAAGGGAACTTGATATAAGGTAGGATATAGGAAGCTATGGAGGAGATAATCTCTTGACTACCACACCTGGTGAAGAATTAACAGATTATGACCTCCTTTTTCTTTCTGCTACAACACTATCATCATCGAGATTTCTAAAAAATGGCACTTCTAAACGTGGTGCAGTCCCAGAGGCTGCGCTCTCATTAGAGTGAGACTGATGGTGAGTTTAATGTGAGTATTACCACTCCTCAGGCAAGGAGTGAGGCTAAGCAAGCAAAGCCTTTATGGTGACCTGAGCTAGTAAGGGAATTACACACGTTGCTGGTAGTATCACAAACCAGTCATCCAGCCAACTGTGCTAGCCACCCCCAAGCTGGAATACCTTGTAATTTGGTTTCAGCTCTCCAGTCCACACTGGAGCATTTTACAGTTTCAGTGACATAAAGTCATAGAGTCATACAACAGAGAGTCAGACTTTTGGTCCAACCATGTCAATTAGGTTTCCTAAATTAACCTAGTCCCATTTGCCTGCATTGGTCCCATACACATGTGGACCTTTCCTATTTATGTATCTTTTCAAACGTCTTTTATATTTTGTAATTGTACTGCATCTACCACTTCCTCCTGCAGCTCATCCCATATACACACCACCCTCTATATGAAAAAGTTGTCTTTCAAATCCCTATTAAATCTTTCCCCCTTACCTTAAACTTATGCCCTCTAGTTTTGAACTCCCCAGCGAAAAGACATTTTCTGTTCGCCTTCTCAATGCCCCTCATGATTTTATAAATCTTTATAACATGACCCCTCAGCCTCCTGTGCTCCAGGGAAATAAGTCCCAACCTAACCAGCCTCTCCCTATAACTCAAACCCTCCTGTCACGGTAAGATCCTTGTAAATTCTTTTTGCACCCTTTCTAGTTTAATCATATCCTTCATGTAGCAGGTTGACTAGAACTGTACATAGTTCAGTGGTCTCACCAATACCATGTACAGCCACAAAATGACATGCCAACTCCTATACCCAGTGCTCTGACCAATGACATTTAGAATGGGATAGAGTTCTTAAGTGAGCCACCGACCTGAAGGGTAAAATGAGTTCACTTAGCTCTTGTGTCATGTTATCTGCAACCATCCATCAAGTTCTTTCAAATATCAAAGTCCAGGCCTCTGAATGTCTATGGAACAACATAAAATACCCTTGGAGCTTTTGTTACGGTAATTCAACTCCATATAAAGCTGTTTTAAGATTGCAGTATACAAAACATTCCATGTATGATTTAGAAATTCCATTTCTGCAGCCTGCTGGCTGTTACAGTCTCCAGTTCTTGCTGAAACATATGATGCTGTACAAGCATCTTACTTTTAAAATCAAACCCCTTGAAATCTGGCTCTGGTACATTCTGATCTATCCACAAGATCTCCCTCCTCTTGTTTCAGCACCAACTGCCCTAGCTTAGAATTTCTTGTAAGTCCACAGTTGCAATTGAGATCCTACTCCCCTTCCTGTATTATATCATTGACTGAAGATTTCGAGAGCTTCCTCTGCAGAAGGGGTCAGGTGGCTGACGTTTGGGGGTCTGTCAGCTATTTTGGGCTTCCCAAGTCCTTGAGCAAAAAATAGAACATCTAACATTATCTTATATTACACAGACATGCTTTTCATCTCGATACAGGAAGATAGAAGAGAGGGAAACAACAAGGGCAAAAATAAAGGACAGAATCAGAAAAAAGAAAAATGACAGGCAGAGAATTCAAATCACAGTGCTAAATAATGTGAAAAGGACTAAACATATTAAGAAGACAAGACTTAAGGCGTTGTGTCTTAATGTGCGGAGCATTCGCAATAAAGTGAATGAATTAGTCATGTAAATAGATAAAATGGGATACAATACAGTTGGGATTATAGAGGTATGGCTTCAGGAGGGCTGGGGATAGGAACTGGATACTCAGAGGTATTCCGTTTTTGGGATGGCCAGACAAGGATGAAAAGGAGATGGGGTAGCATTGCTGGTCAAAGAGGACATAAACTCAATAGAGAGGAACAATATTAGCTCCGGTAAATTAGGATCTGTATAAGTAAAGTTTAGAAATACCAAGGAACAGAAAACAGTTGTAGGGGTTGCATATAGATCCCCAAATTGTACTGGTAATATTGGGAAAGGCAGTAAACATGAAATTAGAGCTATAAGCAATAAAGGTGCAGCAGTAATTATGAGCATTTTTATTCTGTATAAAGATGAACAATTCAAATCAATACCAGTAGAGTAGAGGAGGAATTCCTGGAGTGTGTATGAGATGGTTTTCTAAATCAATCCGCTGAGGAACCAATGAGAGGATGGGCCATTCTCAATGGGTATTATGTAATGAGAAAGAAATAATTGCCAATCTAGCTGTGCAAGGTCACTTGGTGAAGAGTGACCATAATTTGATTGCATTCTTTATTAAGATCAAAAGTGATGTAGCTGATTCTTAATCTAAATAGAAGAAACTATGCAGGTATGAGATGTGAGCTGGCTATGATAAATTGAGAAGCATTACTTAAAGGGATGATGGTAGATAGGCAATTACAAACAATTAAAGAATGCATGAATGAATTGCAACAATTGTTCATCCTGTCTGGCACAAAAGTAAAATGGGAATGGTGGCCCAGCCAAGGCTAATAAGAGAAATTAGGAATAATATTAGTTCCAAGGAAGGGACATACGAGCTTGCCAGAAAGAACAGTAGACTAGAGAATTGGGAACAGTTTAGATTTCAGCAAAGGAGGGCAAAAGAATCAATTAAGGTAGGAAACATAGTGTACAAGAGTAAGTTTGCAAAGAACTGAATGTCAAAGTTTTTAATAGGAATGCGAAGAGAACAAAGTCAGTGAAGTCCAAAGTAAGACCCTTACAGCCAGAAACAGGGGACGTTATAATGGGGAATAAATTCAACACATATTTTGGTTTTGTTGTCAAAAAAGAGGATACACGTAACATGCCAAAATGGTGGGGAATGCATGGTCTAGTTGCCTTTCCCAACATTACAAGTATAGTTTGGGAAAGAAACCAGTACTAATAGGGAAATGGTATTGGGAAAATTTGTGGAATTAAAGGCTAACAAATCCCTAGGGCCTGCCAATCTACATCCCAGAGTAGTTAAGGCAACAGCCCTGAAGACAGCAGATGCATTGATGACCATCTTTCACAATTCTTTAGATTCTGAAACAGTTTCTATGGAACCTACCTTGGAAGGTAGCTGATGTAATATCACTATTTAAAAAAGAGAAGCAAAAAGAAAATAAGGAATTATAGACGAGTTAACCTTACATCAGTAGTAGGGAAAGTGCTAGAATCTATTACAAAAGAATTTATAGCAGAGCCCTTGGAACACTGTGACAGTATTGGACAGAGTCAGCATGGATTACAAAAGGGAAATCATGCTTGATAAATCTACTGGACTTTTTTGAGGGTGTAACTAGTAGGATTGATTGGGAGAAGCAGCAGATGTGGTTTATTTGGACCATCAGAAGGCATTCAATAAGGTCCTACATAGGAGCTTAGTATGTAAAATTAAAGTGTATGGAATGAGGGGTGTAGTGTACTGACATGGATAGGGAATTGGCTGGCAGGCAGGAAACAAAGAGGAATAAACTTGTCACATCCTGAGTGGCAACCAGTGATCAGCAAAGTATTGCAGGGATCACTGCTTGGACCTCAGCTATTCACAAAATATATTTATGATTTTGATGAGGGAACTAAATATAATATCTGAGTTTGCAGACAACACAAAGGTAAGAGGGAGTGTGAACTAACTGTAAGGAGGATGCAGAGATGCTTCAGTGTGAATTGGACATGTTGAGTCAGTGGACAAATATATGGCAGATGAAATATAATGTGGATAAGTGTGAGGTTATCCACTTTGATACGAAAAACATGAAGGTGGATTATTACCTGAATGGCAACAGATTGGGAAAAGAGCAGATACAATGATACCCGAATGTCGTTGTACACTAATCGCTGAAAGTAAGCATATAGGTGCAACAGGCAGTGGAGAAGGTGAAATTTATGTTGGCCTTCATATCAAGAAGACTTGAGTATAGAAGCAAGGATGTCTTACTGCAAACGTACAGGGTCTTGGTGTGACCACACTTGGAGAATTCTGTGGCAGCTTTGGCACCCTTATTGGAGGACAACATTCTGGGCTATGGAAGGAATGCAATGAAGATTTATCAGTCAAATTCCTGCAATGGCAGGACTGATAAATGAAAAGAGACTGAATTAGTTTGGACTATATTCATTGGAGTTTACATTAATGAGGGGAGATTTCATAAAAACCTATAAAATTGTGAGAGGACCAGACAAGGTAAATGCAGGAAGGATGACTAGAGAATCCAGAACCAGAGGTCACAGTTTAATGATATAGGATAGGGCATTTAGGACTGAGGTGAGGAGAAGTATTGTCATCCAGAGAGCGGTGAGCCTGTGAAATTGTCTGCTTTAGAGGGTGGTTGAGGCCAAAACACTGAATGTTTTCAAAAAGGAATTAGATATAGTCTTTAGGTTTAAAGGGATCAAAGGATAGGGAATGACATCAGGAACAGGCTACTGAGTTGGATGATCAGCCATGATCATATTGAATGGCTGATCAGGCTCAAAGATGCCTACTCCGTTTCCTATTTTCTATGATTCTATGTAAATCTTTTATTGGATTAATGCACATGTTCCAGGAGGAATACTTCTATGTAAAGGCTCAGTTCGCGAGTTTAAGCTGTTCAAGCATTTAAAAATAATACGAAGGCAGATGATTGTGAATTGTGGACAGGGTCCATAAAGTACATTCTCAGAAAAAATGGCTGGCTTCACTTACCTTGGCAACTTAACCTATCCATGCACTGCCCAGCCATGCATCCGATCATAAAGTTGGCAATGACTAACCTGACCATCGTCTTCAATTGCTCCTTCATCACTTTGTGCCAAGATGAATTGCCTTCTTCTACACCACTTCCACACTGCCCCAGCTTCATCTGAAAGCCCAAGGGCCCTCTGATCTCCTGCAAACCTGCTAGACATCATTTTTAAATAGTTGTGCTTTCAGCCCATTTTATAATATCTTGAATTCAACAGAGTCAAGTTAGCTCCTGTTCACAATAGTGCTTATCGTGGATATTTCAATTAGGCTGACTCAATCTATGGATGAAGCCAGCACATTACAGATTAGCCAGGTGCAGAATATGTTCTGCCCTGCTTTCAGTTGTTATTTCATCCAAGAAAAAATCTATGTATCATCCAATTTGGAACAGACATCAGTGCTCTGCACTCTGATAGCCAATGAGGCCAGAAACAGAGAAAAAACATCACAATAGTCTAATTTATATACTAATATTAAGGCTGAAATTCTCAAAATAAAAGGCAGCTTTACATTATATTTGAGTTGTCCCATTCCTGACCTGATAGTCTGAGAGATGGTTATTAATTGGGAAGTGGAGACATTTTTTTCTAATTTCTAGTGCAGCTCTCACCTTGATAAACACACACTCCAAATGTCAGCTTCTTCACAACTTTCGAAAATACTTTAATTTCTATTTGACTTTAAATGGGTTTGTGCGTTCCACATGGGCTGGTTAAGCATTCAGAGACATTTGTCTTTTTTTTTTATAAATTTCCTGTCTATGAAAGTTTGTTCTGCTCTGTTGCCAAATCACTCCATGGGATGATGTCACTTTTCTCAGAACAGTGAAGTTAAGCAGCTAATGTAATTAATTATTTGCATGTTGGCCTTCGACCAAACCATAAGATGATGCAAGTCCCTGAACATTAACCCTAACAGTGTGGTGGTTTGGAAAGAGCAATAAGTAAACCTGTCTGGTAAGGAATCATGATAAACTCTGCTTACAATGGATCAACAGTACTACTTGCTTTGTCAGCAATTTGGCCAATAAATGTGACAGGCTGTTTGTATTATGTGAGAACTGTATTATCAACTTATCTGATAGTATTATCTAATTAGTATTTTCTGCTACTTCTCAACAACTGTGGAAAATTTCAGATATTTTGCATGCACAGAAATCTAGAAATGCTGAGAATTAATGTTGGAGACAAAATCGGGTGGTTAGCAGTTAGTTTCCATGATGTCTTTGCATTGAGAAAATAAGCAAACCCTTTCTTATTTATTGTTTCTTTGTTATCTCCCTCACTCTGACTTCTGTCACTTCCTGTCTTGAAAGGTGTATTCCTACAAACACATGTTCCAATTGTAATATCAATTGCCATTCCTCGCTCAATGATTCCACCAGGCTATTGCCCCATAGAGAGACGATCATAGTTGAGTCAATCCCATTGTTACCCAAAGTATATGTTTACTTAATTTTTCCGATAGGAGTCTTCCAATAACATTTGGAAGTTCAAGTCCTACCTGAGACCAGTTGTAGCTCTGCAACTGTTGCTTTGATTGAGATCAGCAAACTCAATATAGATCAATGACTAAGTGGACCAATATTGCACAATATCTTCTTAGGCAGTGCCTTTGTCAAATAAACCATGACAGAACTTATGATGGTAGCGCAACGATTCTTTTGTTAGCTCAACAATTGGGTTATCCTTACAGTAGTAGGAAACAAACCAGGACTGTTTTCAGGTTCTGAACCTACACTGGGGCAGGGATGGAAGTGGGGAAGGCACTCATTGGGATTTTCATAGAGTCCCTCTATAATTGGCATGGAGACAGTTCCCAATTCAATTGAGGAAGGTGGACAGGCAAAGGAAAGGTTAGCTCAGTTGGCTGGACAGCTAGTTGATTATGCAGAGTGATGCCAACCCTATGGCTTCAATTTCTGTACTGGCTAAGGTTACCATGAAGGTCCTATTTTCTCAACCTCACCCCTCACCCATGGAGTGGTGACCATGAGGTTGAACTGTCCATGAGTTGTCTCTGTCTAAGGAGAGAACAGCCCTGTGGGACTATGACAACTTTTAAATATTACAAGAAAGTTCCTGCTCAGCTGCCCCAATCTTTGATTCAGTACTTGACAAACCAAGTTGAATAGATGGCTGCAAGGAAGGAGAAATGCATTTGGAGGGTGAGAAGGGGACAGGAGTGGGGTCAGATTGCTCAAAAGCAATTCTTCTTATGTCAACAAAATAATAATTTGATATCAAAGATGAATTCAAAAGCCTGGCTGAACAAACGAGTTAACAGCAAAATGAGACAAAGATCTGTGGATGCTAGAAATCTAAAACAAAGACAGAGAGAAAACAGTTAACATTTTGAGTCTGATATTCTGAAGAAGAGCCACAGGACTCTAATCATTAATTCAATTTCTGTCTCCACAGATCTGCTGAGTTTCTCCAGCACTTTCTGATTTTATTAGTTAACAGCAAACCCATTGTTGTACATTTTTCTACAACCAGAGTCGTGTGCAGAATTTATAGCGAAATGAAGCAATGTTGAATCCAGTAAAGTTAAGGCCAATGACGGGTTTTACTGTTCAGGGAGAAACATCTGTTTTTTTCACAATGTTCCTATTCCTTTGATGTTGATGTCATAATTTCATCGTCAATGTAGCTGTTTAGGGAACAGCAAGAAGCCATTTAGAAAACCCAGACCCAGTGGATGTTTTAAAATTAAAATCCAGTGGGACAACTTAAACTAAAAAAATGTGAGATTGAATGAAAGATTTCATTTTAAAGGCTGCAAATCAAATCCAATTATGAAAAGAATGACAGTACAATTTTCCACCATAGCACACAATTTTACTGAATTGCCTGAGGAGTTCACAGACACCACTTAATACCTTGCACAAGCTGTTACGCTGGAACAACTCAGCACATGCTAAACTGCAAACAGCTAAAATGTCTTGGGAGACTCTTGAAACACCTCATTCACACTTCTGAGTAAGTGACAGAAAAATAGTTATCGCTTGATGGCTGTTCCTTCCCTCACCTCTGGTACTCCCTCTCAATCTTTTACTATGCTTATTTCAGCAATGTGTTCATCGCTTGTCCAATATTGTTCACCTTTATCAACAAATACATGGCCTGCAAGCTGTTCTTGCTTCCTGCAAGCTTACTGTGTTGGATCCAGACTTATTGCATAGGCTTCTACTTTAATTAATAATTTCCTAGAGCCTCAAGGCTGTGAAACCCATTAGCTCCCTTAACTTCTTTCCTCCATTCTCTACAAGATTAGCAGGACACAATTACTGCTTACACTCTCCTAAACTTTGCTACCTTGATGATGTCCTTAATCCTGGATCTTGATCTTCCCACTTCATCTTTCCTAACCCAATTCATTGGTAGCATATCACAGAGATAAGAACTTCAGGAGAAAGTGAGGACTGCAGATGCTGAAGATTAGGTTTGAGACTGTGGTGCTGGAAGAGCACAGCAGGTCAGGCAGCATCTGAGGAACAGGAGAATGGATGTTTCAGGCCTGATGAAGGGCTTATGCCTAAAACGTCGATTCTCCTGCTCGTTGGATGCTGCCTGGCCTGCTGTGCTTTTCCAGCACCACACTCTCAAGATAAGAACTTCAGAAATGTTTAAAATGAAGCTATGTAATGTTTCCAAAGGAGGACCAGTTTGTATATCAGACATTGCCCTGAACAAGCTCGTGATCTTTCGTAAACCAGATGAAGCTTGGTAAGTCTCTGAAGAAGTCACTGATTATTACACATTCTCTGCATGATGCAGTCAAGTGCCAGTGATATCTTTGAAAAGGGTTAAAATAAGTGATGATTATTTACAGAGTTATAGCCAAAAACAATGTCCATTTCAAATACACAGTCCAGTCACAGCACACAGAGAGTAAGATCTATTCTCACTATTCGCAGAGAATCAGAACTCACAAATAATTTCACAGCAAACATCAAATAGAGGAATTTTCTCCTTATGTGGTGGCCATGTGAAATGACTATAAACATCAAACTGAACAGTAAATGCAGCTAAACATCATGACTGAACCATAGCATAATTTAATATGAGGGAAAATTCATTTAACAGAGTATCTAAAACTTTTCCTCTTTGAATATGATTTTGGAAAAAAGTATCATCTGAGATAACATAAACTACATTTACAATCAAAGAGAATGGATTTGTTAAAGGTCTGACTAGCTTCATTGAATTATTTATGGGGTACAGAAAAGATTGATCCTGACAGTGCAGTAGATTTTGTACATATGGACTTTTGGAAGGCAATTTAGAAAAAAACGGAATTTAGAGGAACGTGTGGTATGGATACAAAATTGTCCCAGTGTTAGGAATGCAAAGGTATTGGTGGATGAATGCTTTTCTGGCAGGGAAGTGACTTACACATCTTCTCCCCAAGTTTTCATTCCATTCCCCTTAGTGATATTTTTAAATGGCTAAGATTTCAGTGCATAAGTAGTATTAAAAAGTGTGTATATGATATGAAACTTGGCAATGCAGTGTATAGTGATAAGGTTAGTTTTAGGATTTAGGATTATTTGGACAGGCTAATGAATGGGAATAGACATGGTAGGTAGAGGTGCACACAGGGAAGTGTGGTGATATACTTTAGGAGGCCTAATATGGAAAGATAGTGTAATATATTAAAGTATTTGAGAAATAGGTGAGTGGAAGACATTGGTGTTTACAAACACAAATCCTTAATGGTGGCAAGGATATGCTGATAAGATCATTAAAAATGCATAGGGATTACTTGAGTTTATAAATACAGGGATGGAACAAAATAAAATCATTTTAGCACCTTAAAAATCACTGGTTAGGGCTCAACTTGAGTCTGTGGACAATTCAGGACACTATATTTCAGTAAAGATACAGAGGCAGTAAAAAATGTACAGAGGAGGGATCCAGAGATGAGAAACATCAGTGATATTCTTGAATCAGAGAAGGTTACGAGGTGACCTAATGAAAGATTCAAGGTTTTGTTAACCTCTGATGAATGAGTAAATAAATAGAGGTCATTGATTCAAAATCAATCGCAACATATCTAGAGGAGAGGTAGAGACTTTGTTTTATTGACAAAATTATTGGATCTGGAGTTCTCCCTGAAAAGGTTAGAGAAGCTGATTTCTTTAATAGTTGTAACAGCAAATTGGACAGGTGTTTGAGGATGAAAGCTTTGTAGGATTGTGCACACAATGTGAGGATGAGAGATTATGCAAGGAAAATGTGTGCTATCAAGCCAAATTTCACCTTCCATGCTAATACTCCAACTACTTCGCAATAAAAGCTAACACTCTATTTGCCTTCTTAACTGCTTGCTGCATCTGCATGTTAACTTTCCATAACCTATCTGCCAGCATATCTAAATGTCTCTGAAAATCAAACTTTTAAAAAGTGCTCAGCTTTGTTATACTCCAGATGATGCATGGTAGAAAGAGTCAACATGCACATTTTTAGTGAGAACTTTATTTTGGTAAAGCATACACCATAGACACTGCCCCCTCACCCCAGCCCCCAACAGCCCCCCCAATCCCACCCTCCCCCACCATGCCTGATTATTTGTCCCCCAAATTTACACAACCAGTTTATAGCTGAAAATGTGTTGCTGGAAAAGCCCAGCAGGTCAGGCAGCATCCAGGGAACAGGAGAATCGACGTTTCGGGCATAAGTCCTTCTTCAGGAATGAGGAAAGTGTATCCAGCAGGCTAAGATAAAAGGTAGGGAGGAGGGACTTGGGGGAGGGGCTTTGGAAATGCGATAGGTGGAAAGAGGTCAAGGTGAGGGTGATAGATCAGACTGGGGTGGGAGCGGAGAGGTCAGAAAGAAGATTGCAGGTTAGGAAGGCGGTGCTGAGTTCGATGGATTTGACTGAGACAAGGTGGGGGGAGGGGAAATGAGGAAACTGGTGAAATCCGAGTTCATCCCTTGTGGTTGGAGGGTTCCTAGGCGGAAGATGAGGCGCTCTTCCTCCAACCGTCGTGTTGTTGTGGTCTGGCGATGGAGGAGTCCAAAGACCTGCAACTCCCCCTCCCACTCCACCAAGGATATGCAGGGAAGCTTGTCCCCCCACCTTGTCTCAGTCTAATCCATCGAATTCAGCACCGCCTTCCTAACCTGCAATCTTCTTCCCGACCTCTCCGCCCCCACCCCAGTCTGACCTATCACCCTCACCTCGACCTCTTTCCACCTATCACATTTCCGACGCCCCTCCCCCAAGTCCCTCCTCCCTACCTTTTATCTTAGCCTGCTGGACAAACTTTCCTCATTCCTGAAGAAGGGCTTATGCCCGAAACGTCGATTCTCCTGTTCCCTGGATGCTGCCTGACCTGCTGCGCTTTTCCAGCAACACATTTTCAGCTCTGATCTCCAGCATCTGCAGACCTCACTTTCTCCATCAGATATCTGGGCCTAGCCACTGACCTGGAGCGTCAGCTCAGCCTGTGAGTCTGTACTGAGCAATTAAGTGTGGGATCTACTCTGTGCTTGCCAGGAGACCTCGAACTAGGGTTGAACCTCGCTCATATCATTTGCCTCATCCTGGTGTTGCTGCCACTGTTACTGGATGCCTTCTCCTTTGTCATTCACTCTGCCTTGCTGCTCCCCGGGGCCCAATCTTCGTCTGCCATTCCGTGCAGGGTCCGCTGTTGCGATGCCGCTACAACCGAGGTGGAAAGGTAAAAGGTGAATTTGGACAGAGAACCCCAGCTGATGAGAGACCGGATACCTGATTGATGTCTGTGCATCTCCCTGAATGACATCTGCAAATTCAAGAACTGGTTGGCTGGACCTGCAGGAATGACCGTGGCCCACTTCCTGGAAGACAGTGATACACACCTTGTCTATACAAGCAGCTGACTGACAATGTCCAAGTCTATGGACTGATATCAGACACTGCCCTTGACTTAGTCTGCTGGGATCCCCTGACTGAAGGCCATCTTCGGTGACTTGATTGAGAACCACTCCCCATAGACTTTGTGACATAGCCATTTGGTTAAAGCACATGCAGAGTAAACTGCATAAGCTGTTTCCACATACTGCGGGTCTGAGATTGACTTGGCGTGATGCCCCACACTAACATGTCCAGTCCCTTTCCTGATCAGCACTGACAAGCTGTTTGGCTTTGAGTCTGCACTAAATGGCAAGGCAAGGCAGACGTACTGTGAGCCTTTAAGTTCTGCATGAGGGTCAAAGTGCAAAAAGGCAACACAAGGCAAGGCAGAGGTGCTATGAGCATCTGAATAAGTGCAAAGTGAGTGAATGGTAAGAGCGCAAGTGTGGAGACTTAAGATGTAACCTATTCCAATGAATGAGGTGAGTTTGTGTCCCTCCACACAAAGTGTCCCCGCAGCAGCATTCGCTGAAAGTGCTGAAGTGCTCCAAAATGCAGTATTAAAGTGGACAACTGTATTGTCTGAGCAGAGATATGCCATGAGGATGTGGAAACACTATTGAGTGTCTAATGCCAATATTTGTCGACCATGTAGCTGTGAGTGGTCATTGCCACAGAGATGTTGGGGATGTAGTGGCCGTAATGAGGTAAGCCAGGTAAGCCAGGTAGAATATGAGTTCCCTGAGTGGGGCTAATAATGTGGTCCAACCAGGGAGCCCTAGTTGACAGATAAGAACAGAAGTCTCTTCCCTCCCCTCCCCTTCATTGTTTGATCACACAGCATTGCCCTTTGATGTGAAGGGCACTGCTTGTCACTGGCCACTCGGGTGTTTTCCTATCTTCCTGGTGGTGGAAATTGAATAAAGATTCATGCACCTTGTCTCTCACTGTGTCTCACACCTGCACACACACACCATGGGTGCTGGGGAAAAAATAAGCACTACCGCAGTTAGGTGGTAGTGTGGGGGTTAAAAAAGAAAGGGGGAGAAAAAATAAACAGGAGTGTCAAACTTTCTGTTCACTCTGAGAGCTGCCTCTGAGGGAGCTGGATCAGTGTATAAAAAAGAAAATAAACAGGAATGTTTTGAGCCCGGGTGTCCCTGGAGAATGAGCAGTGTCCACTAACACCCTTGAGATTTTCAGGAAAAAAAAAGAAAGAGAAAAAAAAGAACAGAAGTCTCAGACATCCTATTCACTCTGAGAGCTGGTTCTGAGGGAGGTCAAAGATTCTCCACCTGTAAATGAAGTGTGTCTTGATGATGGCATACTAGAATTACTTCATGGAACTGCTACAAAGTTGGAGGACTGGAAAAGCATGTGGTGAGCTGCAGTCGTCAGGTTGGGATTTGTTGCCATCTAGTTTCGGTCTGACATGTGAATCGGAAAATATATTTCATTGAGGCGAGATTAGTTATTAATGTCACATGAATAGTTCTTTCACTTCCTGCCAGTACAATTCTCTCCTCACTGTTCAAAACTGATCTGACTTTATTCTCCTCTATGTTGAGAATCTTTGTATTCTGCTGATCTTGCCATATTTTCTCAACTCATTCACTATTACCCACTTTGTTTGGGCTAGTAAGAGTTGGGCCACAGTCTTTTCATTCTTTCCTCAAATACAGCTGTACGATGACAATTGTTAACAGTGACACCCATGTGTTGCACTTTAATTTCAAATCTCATAATTGGCAATGGCACTCACTTCTGTAGGAGCAAATTACAACCAAAAGCATACCAGACAAACAGACATTATCAGTAAAAAAAACTACTGTATGGTTATATTGAAACCTAACAAGTGATTATACTTGAGTTTTATATGACCTACACCTCTAATTTTTATTACCTGGAGAGGAGAATCTGGACAAACAGAAACAGTTGTGTAAATATTTATAATAAGACCAGGTACCATTGAGAAATGAGTATTCCTTGATCTATCATATAGAATGAAAAACAAAAGGTGGAACAATCACCAAGACAATCCATAGAGAATAAAATAGCAACAAAGGAGGATTTAATAAAACTTTCATAACACTTCTTGTGTAAAAACAAATACAAATATTACGTAAAAATATAAATCTAAACAATGACTTCGAAAAGACGAAATTACAAGAAGTGTTTTTGTAGTACATCCAACTGATACTATAAGCAATGATAAAATAATTCTAATGTATTTAATTAAAACAGAACAACCCCACATGAAACAATGAGCAACGGCAGACCGACTAGTATTTCAGCTGTGAAGATAGGAATTGACATTCCTGTGTTACACATGATTTATCTGACCTTCCCTCCCATGTCTCCACTCTCCCTCCAACCTCAGATTAAACTGGGTATTATGCTCCAGCAACTTCTATATGTCTGATGCTTCTTCATCAATTTGCAATGAATATCAGCTTACAGCCTTGTTGCAAATTTAAAATTTTTTTTAGATTAGATGATTTACAGTGTGGAAACAGGCCCTTCAGCCCAACCAGTCCACACTGACCCTCCAAAGAGCAACCCACCCAGACCCATTCCCCTACACCTAACACTATAGGCAATTTAGCATAACCAATTCACCTAACGTGCACATTTTTGGACTGTGGGAAGAAACCGGAGCACCCGGAGGAAACCCACGCAGACACAGGGAGAATGTGCAAACTCCACACAGACAGTTGTCTGAGGCAGGAATTGAACCCGGGTCTCTGGCGCTGAGAGGCAGCAGTGTTAACCACTGTGCCACCGTGCTGCCCATAAAAGGATGGCCCTTTCAGTAAGTCACACAATGTGATCAAAACGGCTGGAACAAAGCACATTTTTCACATGCCTTAAACTCAGCAACATGAAATTCAGCACAATAATGCTGTGATTAATACAAACAAACCTCTGGAGCTTAGCTGGAAAAGTTCAATCTTGCAATTCCTAATATAAAAGTGACAGATATTCCTCAATAACCCAAATCTTCGACATTAAAACATGGGGAATTTTGGCATATTTATTGAATGCATCAATAACTTTAATTTGGATCATTTGAAACAAGTATTAATTGCTTCTTATTTCTGACATCACACAGTCTTTTTAAACTACTGAATATATTGGCCAGGTAACAGAGACTTCTGCTATTGGTGCCAGATTTACCTGAATTTACATAAGATTCCAGTATGTGTTGTAGTGACCAACACCAGAAACATCAAATGAGGTCAAGACTCCGGCAGTCCTGGCCCAGTTGACACTCAAAAGCCTTCTTTGCTAGGTTGTGGAACTGTACAACAGACTACTTGTGTACATAGCAGGATGAAGTCATGTTTACAGTGTTATATCTAACAACCAAAATGTTAGACTTGACCATCAGCACCCATTGGCAAGTTTGTTCTACCAGATGAGTAAACTCTCCAACAATATGGGCATAGTGATGTACATCCTGGTGGTATTGTAATGAGATGCTATGACTTCCAAGTCAAACAATGACAAAAAGTTTCCTTGCTGATCAATATCTATTGTCCTCCCACACCAAACTGATGAATCAGTACTCTTGCACATTGAAGTCAAGAGTATGCCGCTGGAAAAGCACAGCTGGTCAGGCAGCATCCGAGGAGCAGGAGAATCAATGTTTTGGATGTTAGCCCTTCATCAGGAATCCTCTCATTTCGTCTTGCACATTGAACTCCACTTGGAAGAAGCTCCAAGAGAAGGCAATGCATGGGAAGTTTCTTGCACTTTGAGCAGGGAACCTCAGTGTTTTTTTTTATATAGATATTTTTATTAGAAATTTAACATTTTTACAAGTTTACAAAAATAAACAAAACTCTCAGATATAAACATTGATATACAATTAGCTCAAATATACAATAGCCAAAATTTGACAAAAAAAAACAAAACAACAAAAAAAAACCGAAAAAAAAAACAACAAAAAAAAAACAAACAGACAAAACTCAACTATCTACTAATCTAACCTACAACTAACCAGGGTGTATATTTAAGTCTCTTACATGCTCGGGATGTGTTAATATCAGATATGATAAAACCCGTATTCGTGCGGGATTCCTCCCCCGAGGGGCCGCGGACCAGCCAGGTCTGTAGTCTCAATTAAATAAAAGCCCTTGTTAGGATAGCCGAAATATCTGTATTTATGTAATTCAAAAAGGGCTGCCATATTTTATAAAATAATTCGGTCTTTCGGTGCACCATATTTGTAAGGAAGTCAAGGGGAATACATTCCATAATTAGTCTGTGCCAATTTGAAAGTCCAGGGGGGCCCTCCGCCACCCAGTTCATCAAAATATTTTTCCTTGCACAGAAAGAAAGAATAGAAAATAGTCTCTTCCCGTACGTGTCCAGGGAGGGAAAGTTCGAAAAGCCCAAGAGGAGAGATACGGGGTCCACTTTTATTTCCATTCCTAAAATTTCTGTCAGGGTACTTGCTACTTTAGTCCAATATCCACGGATCTTATGACAGGTCCATAAGCAATGTACAAGAGTGCCCACCTCTATTTTGCATTTAGGACACATTGGAGATGCTCCTGCCTTAAATTTTGCCAATCGAACCGGTGCTATATGGGCCCTATGAAGTATCTTCAGCTGGATAGCCTGGGTTCTGTTACAAATAGTAATTCTTCTAGCATTTTCCCAGATATCATTCCATGTTTCTGTGGAGATTTCTAGTCCCAGATCCTGATCCCATGTTTTAAGCAGATTATCCATATCTCCCGATACTTCATCATGTAGCAAATGATAAATATTACTGACGGAAGATACCCCCACTGGTCGTAGGACACTACATTCTCTATCGGATTTATAAAGACTATCTAATAACGTAGTCTTCTTCTGTATAAAATCTCGAATTTGGAAGTATCGAAAGAGGTCTCCATTGGGTAATCCGAATTTCTGACGCAGCTGTCCGAAAGACATCAGGACCCCATCTTTAAATAAATCCCCGAGACATGAGATACCCCTGGCTCTCCAGAGTTTAAAAGTGGCATCTGTTAACCCCGGTTGGAATCCCCATGCTCCCACTATCGGTGCATAGGGGGATGTTTTATGTGAATTACCCTCATTTTGCCGCATTATATTCCAAGCCTTGATTGTATTCAGTATTATAGGGTTTTTACAGTGATCTGTAATGATTTTCCTCTTGTCTGAGAATAAAAGGTTAATAAGTGGGTATTTTACTTGAGAAGCCTCGATGTCCAACCAGATTGATTGTGGATCAGACAAGACCCAATCAGCTATATAACTTAATAGGGAACTTAATTGATATTTCCTAAAATCTGGGAAGTCCAATCCACCCCTTGCCTGTGGAAGCTGTAGCTTCTTCAGCTTAATGAGGGGCCGCCTATGGTTCCAGATAAAGGAACTCAGCCAGCCGTATAATTTACATAAAGCTGTCCTCGGCAGCATCACCGGAAGCATTCTCATAGGATATAGGAGACGGGGCAAGATATTCATTTTGATTAATGCTATTCTACCCAGCCAGGAAATTGGCAGGTCTCCCCATCGCTGGAGGTCCTGCCTTATCCTTTCCAATAAATACACAAAATTAGCCTTATACAACTGACCAAATACTGGAGTAATAAAAATGCCTAAATATAAGAAACCCTCCAGGGACCAGCGAAAGGGAAAAAGGGAACCGTCCGCTAAGCGGGGTATCACAGCAAGGCCACCCATTGGCATAGCCTCCGATTTTGAAAAATTAATTTTATAGCCTGAGAATGCACTAAATGTATTAATAACTTGGATTAAGCGAGGTATGGACATCAAAGGGTTACTGAGGAATAGAAGAACATCATCTGCATAAAGGGTAATTTTATGTTTACCTGTACCAATCCTTGGGGCCACTATATTAGGATCAGCTCGTATAGCTTCTGCTAGTGGTTCAGTTATTAGCGTGAATAACAATGGTGAGAGGGGACATCCCTGACGGCAGCCCCTACCCACACTGAAGCTATCCGAGCCTAATCCATTGGTAATCACAACTGCTTTGGGATCACTATACAATGTTGAGATCCATTTGGTAAACACCTGTCCAACACCAAACCTCTCCAATGTGTAAAACAAATATGACCATTCGACCCTATCAAATGCCTTTTCCGCGTCTAATGAAACCACTACTCCTGGTATCCTTCCCTGATGACAAGCTTGAATCATATTCAGAGCCCTTCTAACATTATTGGATGATCTACGGCCCTTAATAAACCCCGTCTGATCCTCCTTTATAATATGTGGCAGTATCCTTTCTAATCTCAGTGCTAATGTTTTAGAGAGGATTTTAAAATCTACATTTAGCAAGGATATTGGTCTGTATGATGTACAATCTTCTGGGTCCTTTCCTTTTTTGAGGATAAGAGAGATATTTGCCTCTTTCAGCGAAGGCGGGAGACAGCCCTGACTATATGCATAGTTATACATGTCCATAAGTGGACCAACCAGTATTTCTGTAAATTCTTTATAGAATTCAGCTTGAAAGCCATCTGGGCCCGGTGCCTTACCGTTTTGAAGGTGCCTAATTGCATCAACTATTTCTTGGGGTGTAAGAGGAGCATTTAGGACCGATACTTGTTCCGGAGTTAGGTCTGGAAAAGTCAAATTTTTAAAAAATGACTGCATCCTCTTCACCCTATCTTCACAATCCTGTGATTTATATAACTCAGAATAGAATTTTCTAAAGGTCGCATTAATCTTTTTATTATCATGAGTCAAAATACCCGTACTTTCCTTGATAGACATAATAGTCTGAGGGGCCTTTTTTTTCTTTGCAAGAAATGCTAAGTATCTACCCGGTTTGTCGCCATATTCATATAATCTTTGCTTTGCAAATAATATTTCCCTCTTAGCCGTTTGAGTAAGTGTAGTATTTAGAGCTGTCCTAAGAGCTGTAATCCTTTGCAATTTAATAATAGAGGGTCTATCAATGTATGCTGTTTCAGCCGCTTTTAGGCGGGTTTCAAGCAAACGCTGTTGTTCTCCTTTTAATTTCTTCTGGGTCGCTGAGTAGGAGATGATCAAGCCTCGCGTGTAAGCTTTGATGGTCTCCCACATCATTGACGGGTTGCTAGCTGTACCTGAATTAATTTCTAAAAAAGTTTTAAATTCTTGAGAGAAGTACTTTACAAATTTACTATCTTTCATTAAGAAGGGGTCCATACGCCAATGCCGAGGGGATGTCCCACTGTTCTTCGCCTTAGTTTCCATATATACAGCAGCGTGGTCAGAAATTGCTATATTACCTATTTTACAGGATGATATGGAATTTAAAAAAATTGAGGGGGCAAAAAACATATCAATTCTGGTATGACATTTATGTGGATTAGAGTAGAAAGAAAAATCTCTACCCTGTGGATGAAGACATCTCCATACATCTACTAATCCTAATTCTTTGTTCAGATCCATCAATTGTCTAGATCTGGGAGATACTCCTGCAGTACTCTTGGGAATCCTGTCTATTTCCGGATCCATAATACAATTAAAGTCTCCCCCTATAATTATATGACGGGCATCAAAAGCCATCAATTTTGAGAAGGCTTCCGTTATAAATTTAAAGGGGTGTGCCGGGGGGCAGTACAAATTTAAAATCCCATATTCCTCTCCATTTATGAGAGCTTTAATCAAGATATATCGTCCAGATTCGTCTTTTATCTGCTTTAGGATTTTGAAAGGGAAATTCTTCCGAACAAGAATAACAACTCCCCTGCTTTTTGAGCTAAAAGAAGAAAAAAAGGCCTGATCAAATCCGCCCTGTCGTAATTTCAAGTGTTCTTTATCTGACAGATGCGTCTCCTGTAGGAGAGCTATATCAACTCTTTCCTTCTTAAGATTTGATAATATTTTCTTCCTTTTAAGTGGCGAATTACTCCCTTTGACATTCCAGGTGCACCACTTAACCGATTGATCAACCATAATCCTCTGGGCCAATCCGAGACCCCTCGGGAGGGGGAACCCTATCCAGAACATCCCGGGCATGGAACATGTAAAATTTACAAAAATAAACCCTCTTTAATACACCCACAACAATACAGTAAAAAACTATTTCTAAATAAAAAAAATATAAAACGTATCTAAGTGGAGACTTTCCCCCTTGTTCCCAGGGGGCATCACTTCCTCTCCAAAAATCCCTCATATCCTCTCCCAACCAATGCCCCACCCTTGACCCAGGCACTCCTCAATAAAGTGAGGAAAATTCAAATATAATACAAAGCTAGAGTTAACAGTGAGCACCCCACCCCCACCCCTACCAACACCTGGGTATATTTGGTAATGTTAATACCATATATAAACATATAACTATAAAATTACCAGTTCAACAAATAATAATTAAATATGATAATACAAAATAACGAAGGGAAAAACAACCCCGCTCCTAAAGACAGAGGTAAAATCGAATAAGGTAACCACCTCCCCCCACCAACATTAACCAAATCCCCCAGCTTATATATACATATATATACATACACATACATATATATATATATACATATATATACACATACATACACACACACACATATACATACACCCCTCATATATACATAAAATAATAACAGAAAACAACTCCAAGGGGGGGGGGGGGGGGAGAAAATCAAATCCCTCTCCCCACCCCCCATAATAATATTAAGCAATAAGGTAAGAAAAAAAAAAGGGAGGGGATATAAACCAAAACGGGGGGGGAAGGCAGACCAACATCCATTATGTCCTACAGTTTATCTAAGAGAGTCCAAGAATTCCTTAGCCTTTTCTGGTGATCCAAAGTTATATACAGATCCTTCATGGTTAAAGCGTAACATCGCTGGGTAGCGTAAGGAGTACTGTACATTTAAGTCCCTTAGACGCTTCTTCGCCTCGTCGAATGCCTTCCTCTTTCGAACCAGAGCCGGGGAAAAGTCCTGAAATAGCATGATCTTGGATCCTTTGTAGATCATAGCTTGGGGGTCTTTTCCGAGATTTCTAGAGGCTTCTAGGAGTATCTGCCTCTCCCTGTAGCTCTGCAGCCGGAACAGGACCGGGCGTGGGCGCTGGTTCGAGCCAGGCCAGCGTATTGCTACCCGGTAGGCCCATTCCACCCTTACCTGGCCTGATCCAGCTTGCAGATTTAAAAGTTGTGGCAGCCACTGCTCCAGGAATGCTGTAAGCTGGCCTTCCTCTTCCTGCTCGGGAAGGCCCAGCAAACGAATATTTTTTCGACGACCTCGATTATCGAGGTCGTCAATATGATTTTCCAAGGTCCGGACTCGCTGCTCGAGAGTCCGGACCTGATCCACGGCCGATTGAGCGGTTGTCTCCGAGGTCACGGCCTTTAGCTCCGCCCCTCCGACTCGGCGTTGAATTTCATCAATTTCACGGTCGTGCTTCTTCAGCGCGGCCGAGAGCGACTCCCAACGATTCCTGGATTCGACGATAAAGGCATCGATCTTCGAGTCAAGCTTGGAAAGCATTTCTGCAAGGCTTGTTACTGTTGGTAAGTCCCCCGGGGCGGCTGTGGACGCCTCTGCTGCAGCTGGAGAGTGTGGGGGAGGGGTTCCTGCTTGCTGAGAGCTGCGGGCTCCCTTCCCTTTAGTCATTTTAACTTAGGATAAAGTTGCTTAAATATAATATTACACCACTAATTCAGTTACTAAACTATTATAAATGATTTATAAATGATTTAGTGAGCTTGGTAGGGGGTAGGTGACCCACTGTGCCCAAGTCTTGGGAGGAGCACTATAGACTCAGTCTTACTGGGTCGCCGCCATCTTGGATCCCCGAACCTCAGTGTTTAACATCAGGAGTGGTTCAGTGGTACCATCACTGACAAACGAGGCAGGAACCTGGGGGTCATAGCCACTAGACTGGGCCTGCATCAGTCACTGAGTCAACCATTACTGAAGACATCACTGGATGCATGCAACCAGAATCAAGATTAACAGCAGTCAGTTCAATGTAGCTGGAGATCTTGTAAAAGAATTCAAGATCCACACATCCTACTTTGTGCACTGCAACATGTGCGATCTACTTTTTTGCAGGAATTCACCAAATTATTTCAATCTATAAGGATAGGAGCAGCATGGCTTTAAGTACATCATTACCTCCAAGATGTACAATATCATGATTTGGACCCAAATTAAAGTTGGTTGGTTGATGTTATGGAATTATCACCAAATCACAACCACAGGATAGCAGCATCTTAAGCAGAAATCCTATGCCACCTTCTCAGAGAAACTACAGATGGACATTCAATACAACTTTACCAGAGTGACCCACGTCCAAAATGATCTTTGTAAATAAGAGCAGATTCATATCTCTTCTTTAATAAACATAGAATCAAGTGAGTGGAACAAGTACAACAGTGAATTTCTGAACACAAAAATAAAAACAGCCTTTTCTCTTTCTCTTTGGCCAGCAAACAGGATAATCTTGCTCATTGGAGTCAGTCACAGTCTTGATTTGTTTCCATTCTATTTTGAGCACATAACCATTTTGAATGTGGTGATTGTAATGAGGTCAGCCAGATGCACATTATAAAATAAGTTCCCTAATTGGGGCTGTTAACCTGGTCCAGGTTAACAGGGTGCCCTGGCTGACAGATAAGAACAGGAGTATCAGCGGTTCTGAGTTGTGAGCTGGCTCTGAGGAAGCTTGAGGAGAAAGTGAGGTCTGCAGATGCTGGAGATCAGAGCTGGAAATGTGTTGCTGGAAAAGCGCAGCAGGTCAGGCAGCATCCAGGGAACAGGAGATTCGACGTTTCGGGCATAAGCCCTTCTTCAGGCTCTTGTTCCCTGGATGCTGCCTGACCTGCTGCGCTTCTGAGGAAGCTTGGTCAGTATCAAGGACTTTTCACATGGAAATAAAGTGTGACTTGGTGACAGGATATTGGCTTTTTGTAGAGTTAATTCAAAATCTCCTTCATTCCCCTCCTCCTCTTTTTCAGCTGCTAAAACATTTCCAATTCCTAGTGTTTTATTTTCTCCCTTTTGTTACTATTAAAATTCAAACTGTTAAACCTTAGGAAGCATACAGCTCTGATGCTTTAAGATTAGCTGTACAGCCAATCACAGGAAACACTCGTAAATCTGTGCTCCAAGAATGTTCCTAGGCTTGATAAAAACCAGGTCTCACAATAAGACTCTCTTCATACATTCAACAAATCAGAGTTATTATGTGTGCATGAGACTTCTGATTGTTTTCAAACAGAAAATAATTCATACAGTCCTTTTTTATCCCAAATGTATTTGGAAAGCTTAAATGAGACAGATCTGTCAGACACTCTGAGTTCAGCTTTTGGCCTTAGCTGAAATGGCAAAATTTGTGACCAATAAATATAGATCCGGATAGGGAAATAAAACATTGATAAAAGACCCCCATTATCAAAAAATAAATGATAGCTAAGGAGTCTGGTACAATTTTTACACATTGTTTCCTGTTTCCTTTCAGGCCTCTGATGAGGAAACATTTAAAATCAGTGTGGGTATTACTGCGGATTAATGGCTGCTGTTTGTGGAACCTTTAGGGAACATTTCCTTGCCAAGAACAACATATATTTGGTCAGTGTGAAGCCTGCATTTTTCTGATAGTCTTCGATCTCTATGGGAAAGACTTAGATCTGCTGAAGGATGAGATCATACTCTTGTAGGACTGAAGTACAGCATTGCTCTAAACTTTCTGCTTGGCCAGAACCACCCTTGGTTAAGTGACATTGGGCTATGGTATACTAGTTCAGGTGTAGGTGAAAGTCTGCAATAGCTGGCAAGATCTTCATGGTTGTAAGAATAAGTGAACACTGGAGCAAACCTACTGTGATGTCACATCACTGCACATCATTGAGCATAATTACCACAGAAAGGGCCGAATTAGAACACACTTTAAAGAACACTGGAAGAAATACCTTGGAATATGTGACTCTTTTAAAGAGACACATTCTGCAAATGGATATGACCATTTGAAGAAGATAGCTTAGTCATCATAATGTAATTATAAGTTAGAGCCTACTGTAAGATATGTCATTGTATTTAGTATGAAATAATATAAGTAGCCCTGTTTTGAAATAGAAACCAGTCCTTGGCTTGCCTTCTTCTTGACCCGTCTGCCATGAACCCAAAACTTACCACGTGGCAGTAAAACACGCAACAAAATAATTGTAAGTGAAATACAATCTGTGAACTTAAAAAAAAGCTATCAAAGTAGTGTGTCGACTGAGTGACCTAGGCTGTAACCAGTCAACCACTGAACGATACTATTTGACAAAAGTTATTGTTTCCCTAGTTTGCAGGCATCATGCAGTGTCTGATATTCATTGGCCCAGATTTTACTCAGGTAATAATGGCAAATCTGTCAGCACTTGCTGTCATTCCTCCACTGAAAGTGACAGCAACTTTGGGAGTTTGGACATGCATGACTGTCATGAAAATCCAAAGGTTATTGTCAGTGCATTTTCTGTACTGATAATGTGTCGTGTTGAGAGTCCCACTAACTGCTGGCTCCCTTGCAATTATTAATGGATGGAAACTTACATTTTAATACCATAGGGATCAGTGCTGCAGTCACAATTATTTACAATGTAATATTAATGACTTGATTTAGGAAAATGGCCAAATTTGAGAATGACATAAAATAGATGTGAAGGGAAGTGGTAAGGATGACACCACGAGTCTGCAGAGGGATAGAACGCAGGTTAAGTAAGTGGGCAAAAACGTAGAAGATGGAAGATGATGTGGGAAAATGTGAGGTCATTCATTTCAGCAGGAAGAATAGAGGAACTAAATATTTTTAAATGGAGAACGACTACAGAAAGCAAATGGAATGTTGGTCTTTATTTCAAAGCAAATGGAGTATAAAAGTAGGGAGGTTTTCCTAAAACTGTACGAGGCACAAGTCAGACCTAAACTGGAATACTGTGAACAGTTTTGGCCCCATGTCTTTAGGAAAGATATATAGGCATTGGAGTCAGTCACTAGGTTCATACCGGGTCCAGCGAGATTGTCTTTGTGAGAAGAAGTTGAGTAAATTGGACCTTTGGACCTGTACTCATTGGAATATGGAAGAATGAGAGGCAACCTTGTTGAAGCATATATGAATCTCCTGTGAATCAGCAGCAAGATCTAATGCCTAGCCACAGACCACAAAATTCATTGTGTTTGATATGACCTAGCTAGTGATTTACAAATAACCTGTTATTGTTCTGTTCCTCTTGAACTAAAGTTATTTCCTGGCTTGCTAAGGAAAAATGCTGCCGAGTATCAGCAAACGTTTACTATCCTGACTGCTGTCACTTCATGATGTGTTCTGAAAGAAGGCCAGAGAACAAACCAATTACAATTCAGAGGCAACAGGTTTGCTTTCAGCTTTGATGTTAATAATTCATTCACTGACGTAGCCAATATGGTATTAAAGGCTGGTTCACTCAGCAATTTTCCGTCAAATAACAACAGGTCGTCAGATCAGTGCAGCTCCTGAGGTTTAACTATTTTAATTCTAATAGTGAAGTGTGTCACTCAAAGCTGCAATCCAATGGAAAAATTAAACACTGGGGTTTGGGAAAGTTGTCAGAGAATGAAAAAGAAGAGCAGGGACTTGGGGTACTTTTAAATTCATGTTCTTTTCTCACTAACAGGGATCTCAAATGAGGTAATTACATGTGATTTGAACTGTTAGAGTGCACTCAATAATCTGAAGCATCTTCAACCATTTTTGGATGATTCAAAGCATTTCTAAAAAAAAAAGTGAGAAAAGGGTAGGGGTGTTCAATTTCCCCAATAATTCAAATTGCTGAAATTTCATGAACAACTATTTCTTTCTTGGTATTCGTTGATGAATCCAAATAAAAATATAGACTAAAATTGTCCTATATAAATAGAACAACTTGCTTTTGTATAGTACCTTTTACAATCTTAGCATGACCCAAAACATTTTACAATAAATGAAGTGTTTTTGCCGAGAGCTCACATGCTGCTCTGGACCCTCTCCAGTCCTCCAACTTTTGCCTAATTATAAAATAGCTTGTCTGACAGCTACTACCAAGTGAGCAAAGTTTTCTTCTAATTAGTCATTTGCCAACGTCTTTGGCTCCTACTCTATTCTGATTACCAATTCCATCTTGCTCACAGCAAATATCTTCTTAGACTGTACCAAAGTGTTCAAACATTAGTGTCACACCTGATACCAAGATGAAGTTTCCAATCTCATATTCACATCGTCAGTAAGACCTCCAAAGGCATGCCTTTCTTTTACCTGAAAAGTTGACTATTCAATGATCATCTCTTCAGTCTCCTGATATTCTATCCTCCATAAACATGGTCATCTGAAAACTCTACCCATATCCTAACTTGCACCAAGTATGACCACCTATCAAAGGTGGAATTTAGTGCCTTTTCCCATTATGAGTTTGGTGCTGGGAGTATATTCAATCAAGCAGGAGGGATTGGATGGTCAGACCCCAAATTGGGAAGGGGAGTCCCACTGAAAAACAACCCCCTACTCTTGCTAGTGACTACTCTTCCTATTCTCCCTCCTCTGACACCTAACTACCACCACTTACCTCTGACGTGGATGCATTGGAGATCCTATCTCTCAGGTGGGCGAGTTACTGGCACAGCCTCTGCCTGTCTGGTGGCACTTTTGTGGAATGTAAAGTTGCAAGCCTCTGATTGGCTAGCAGCTCTCAGGGGAAGGCAGCTATTTCTGCCTCCCAGGGTTCATGACCCAGGGGACCACTCATCATTGCCGGGACAAGTTCTTGATTTTCACTTAATCTGGAGGGGGCTGGTGGTGTGGCCTTCATAAAAGTAGGTGACACTGTGGCACTTATTGGTTCCTTAACTGTTAGGAAAGAGCCAAAACACTTACATTACCACATCAACATTGACTTATACTGAGACATGGTTAAGTACATCAATTGTAAAATTCTTATCTTTGTTTTGAAAGTCTATCCAAAAGTCAGGAAACTTCCACCAGTCGTGACACGGTCATCGAGGTATCAGTGTAACATCAAGACAGGTAAATACCAGGCAAGGCAGGTGATAAACTAATCATTGTTATGCATTCCCTTATATTTGAGTACAATATGGTGTGATTCTATTTATATGAAATAGTGATTTTGAAATTATTTTTATTTTGACTCAAGAAAATGATGTGATGGTCAAAGGCAAAGGAAAATGTGTGACTCTTCATTAGTAGGTTTAATTTTTTTCTTAATTTTTTATTGGGATCCATAGACAAGGACAATATAGATATAGAAATCAGAGGGGAACTATGATATACTTGAACTAATTAGAATGAAAGGGGGAGGTATTAGCAGGTTTAGTAGACTTAAAGATGGATAAATGCCCAGCCCAGATGAGATACACTCCAAGCTGCTGTGGAAGGAAAAGGAAGAGATTGCAGAACCTTAACATTCATTTTCAAATCCACTCAGGGTCTAAGAGAGGTGCTAGAGAACTGAAGCACAGCTAATGTGATATTATTATTCAAGAAAGGTGGCAAGGATAAACCAAGAAACTATGGGCTACTGAGTCTAACAGCGATAGGAAGTCTATTGAAAAAGGTTCTGTGGGCAATTAATCTCTACTTGGAGAAGCAAAGATTAATCAAATACAGTCAGCGTGAGATTGTCAGGGAGAGATTATGTCTAACAAACATGAGTGAATCCTTCAAGGAAGTGACAAAGTATATGGATAAGGGTAGTGCAACTTGATATAATCTACATGGACTTTTGCAAGGCCTTTGAATGGGTTTAGCATGGCATATTGATCAAGAAGATAAGAGTCATGACATCAGGAAAATTACCTGGACCATCTCTGACACCTCCCTCCCCTTCCTGGACCTCTCCATCTCCATTAGTGACGACCGACTTGACACTGATATATTTTACAAACCCACCGACTCCCACAGCTACCTGGATTATACCTCTTCCCACCCTATCTCTTGCAAAAATGCCATCCCGTATTCCCAATTCCTCCGTCTCCGCCGTATCTGCTCCCAGGAGGACCAGTTCCACCATAGAACACACCAGATGGCCTCCTTCTTTAGAGACCGCAATTTCCCTTCCCACGTGGTTAAAGATGCCCTCCAATGCATCTCGTCCACATCCCGCACCTCCACCCTCAGACCCCACCCCTCCAACCGTAACAAGGACAGAATGCTCACCTTCCACCTTACAAATCTCCGCATAAACCAAATCATCCGCTGACATTTCCGCCACCTCCAAAAAGACCCCACCACCAGGGATATATTTCCCTCCCCACCCCTTTCCGCCTCGCGCAAAGACCATTCCCTCCGTGACTACCTGGTCAGGTCCACGCCCCCCTACGATCCACCCTCCCATCCTGGCACTTTTCCCTGCCACCGCAGGAACTGTAAAACCTGTGCCCACACCTCCTCCCTCACCTCTATCCAAGGCCCTAAAGGAGCCTTCCACATCCATCAAAGTTTTACCTGCACATCCACTAATATCATTTATTGTATCCGTTGCTCCCGATGCGGTCTCCTCTACATTAGGGAGACTGGGCGCCTCCTAGCAGAGCGCTTTAGGGAACATCTCCGAGACACCCGCACCAATCAACCAAACCACCCCGTGGCCCAACATTTCAACTCCCCCTCCCACTCTGCCGAGGACATGGAGGTCCTGGGCCTCCTTCACTGCCGCTCCCTCACCACCAGACGCCTGGAGGAAGAACGCCTCATCTTCCGCCTGGGAACACTTCAACCCCAGGGCATCAATGTGGACTTCAACAGCTTCCTCATTTCCCCTTCCCCCACCTCATCCTAGTTTCAAACTTCTAGCTCCGCACTGTCCCCTTGACTTGTCCGGACTTGTCCGACCTGCCTAGCTCCTTTCCCACCTATCCACTCCACCCTCTCCTCCCTGACCTATCACCTTCATCTCCTCCCCCACTCACCTATTGTACTCTATGCTACTTTCTCCCCACCCCACCCTCCTCTAGCTTATCTCTCCACGCTTCAGGCTCTCTGCCTTTATTCCTGATGAAGGGCTTTTGCCCGAAACGTCGATTTTGCTGCTCGTCGGATGCTGCCTGAATTGCTGTGCTCTTCCAGCACCACTGATCCAGTGATAGGAAACAAAGAGTAGTGATAAATGGCTCCATTTCGGAATGGCAGACAGTGTCCAGTGGGGTACCGCAGGGATCAGTGCTGGGACCGCAGCTTTTTACAATATATATTAATGATATAGAAGATGGTACTAGTAATAACATTAGCAAATTTGCTGATGATACTAAACTGGGTGGCAGGGTGAAATGTGAGGAGGATGTTAGGAGATTACAGGGTGACCTGGACAGGTTAGGTGAGTGGTCAGATGCATGGCAGATGCAGTTTAATGTGGACAAATGTATGGTTATCCACTTTGGTGGCAAGAACAGGAAGGCGATTACTACCTAAATGGAATCAATTTAGTTAAAGGGGTAGTACAAAGAGATCTGGGTGTTTTTGTACACCAGTCAATGAAGGTAAGCATGCAGGTACAGCAGGTTGTGAAGAAGGTTAATAGCATGCTGGCCTTCATAACAAGGGGGATTGAGTATAGAAGCAAAGACGTTCTTCTGCAGATATACAGGGCCCTGGTGAGACCACACCTGGAGTACTGTGTGCAGTTCTGGTCTCCAAATTTGAGGAAAGACATTCTGGCTATTGAGCGAGTGCAGCGTAGGTTCACAAGGTCAATTCCTGGAACGGCGGGACTAGCTTACGCTGAAAGACTGGAGCGACTGGGCTTGTATACCCTTGAGTTTAGAAGACTGAGAGGGGATCTGATTGGGATATGTAAGATTATTAAAGGATTGGACACTCTGGAGGCAGGTAACATGTTTCCGCTGATGGGTGAGTGCCGAACCAGAGGGCACAGTTTAAAAATATGGGGTAGACCATTTAGGTCAGAGATGAGGAGAAACTTCTTCACCCAGAGAGTGGTGGCTGTGTGGAATGCTCTGCCCCAGAGGGCAGTGGAGGCCTAATCTCTGGATTCATTTAAGAAAGAGTTGGATAGAACTCTCAAGGATAGTGGAATCAAGGGTTATGGAGATAAGGCAGGAACAGGATACTGATTAAGGATGATCAGCCATGATCATATTGAATGGTGGTGCAGGCTCGAAGAGCAGAATGGCCTATTCCTGCACTTATTGTCTATTGTCTATTGTGATCAGTTAAGGCTGGGTGCGGTTAATTACAGATTGAGACTGACCTGAGGCAGACTGACAAAAGCATGGAGCAGACATTTTAAAGCACTAGAACTAAATAAACATATGGATTAAGAGCTAATTTATAAACTTGTCTATCAATTTATTTGCATTTAATGACCATTTGAAAACACTTCTAACAGCCCAACAAATCTTCTTAGAAGTAAAACCAGCTGGACAACCAACACGTTATTTACTTCCGAGAGGACTAAAATGTTAATTATCGTCCCATAAATTGCCACACAGATATACTGTCTCCAAAAGAAACCTTATACAAAGAATTGCACATTGTCCCTTTCCTGTAAGAAGGTGTATTTATGGCTTTACTCACACACACAAAAACACAGAAAGGTGTTCACATACAATATAGCACACTCACACACACAAAAGCAAACACACCCACCCACATCCATACCCACTCCTATAATTAAACGCAATCATTATACACAATAATTGCAATTTGCTTCCAGTCAGTTAACAGGAGTTCCTAGCAAGCTATGAATAAAATAATAATCTTGTGTAGTTTAAATGTAAATCTTGAGGTACATTGATTCTCATGAACATATCTGGTAAGTTTACATAAAGTGAAAACATATCTGCAATGCAAAGTAATCTCCAGACAGCCTGTGCCTTGAGTGCTAACATGAAGAGAGCCGGGTATTTGGTTCAACTGCATGTTACATTCTCAAATGGACATTATTCCAAATGTGCAACACTCACCCATTTATTCCCAAAGATAGATCTTGTATGGTACAAGTGAAATTAATTATGCAGAGGTAGCTTTGTTAAATTTGAGTACAGGTAAGATTCTATATATCATTTCTATGGTTGCCAGCTCTACCAGATCTTGTTATGCTGTACCTTTCTGGAAGTATGGATTCTAACTTGGCTATTTTTGGCTGCAGATGTGTCATCAGTGTGTTGATTGTTTTATATAATTTCCATCACACTGTCATCTAGTTGTGTTGTTTTGTGTTGCCTGTGCACAGCCACATTTGTTCACTTCCACATGGCACCAAAATGGTGGCAGAGTAGCAGTGCTACGTTTGAGCTCCAGAGCTGGTTCACTTCCATCTCCTTTTTATAAAACTTATTTTGCTCTTTTCTTTCCCCCTTTTGTTTAAAAAGTTTTACTTCTGTGAGGCATTAATGATGGGCCCTGCCCAAGTATGTCCCGGGATCTAGTGATCGGAGGCTGTGAGCGGGCCCTGTCACAGCATGTCCCAGGACCCGGTTGTGGCACTGGTAGTTATAGAATCAGAGGCAGCAGACAGCAGTTGGAAGTGGTAACGTCAACTGCAGAAAGTACTGAGTTCCTCCTGAGACTCCAGACTGTGGCTTGGCCTGGGTGCCTGCGTGGAGATAAGACTTAAATAAGAATTTAATATCTGGATGTTTCTCAATCCTTTTGGCTTTGTTTCCTTTACTTCTGCAGTTTTTTTTAAATTCCAGTTTTGTAATCAAGTGTTAACCAAGATGGCACCAGTTACATCGGTGGAGGCGAGATGGCACCAAAGAATGGCGACTTTCATTCAAGGGGAGGGGATTCGTGTCTGCCACCGGGCCAATCTTCCGTGACAGATCACTTAACAAGGACTATAAAGCTGGACACTTTACTTATCAATTTTTCTGCTTTTTTTAATGTTTTGGTTTATTTCTCTGTGTTTTAAGCTGACGGCAGAGAATGACAACACTATATAACACCTTTCACTGTATTTTGTAACAAGATACATGTGATAGTAAATAAATAAATAAAATCTCTGAAATTGCTTCTGCTCTTCATCATTCTTGCGCCATTCAGTATCATGGCTTCATGTGTACGACTCTGACCTTGTGCCCCATGTGTAGTTGAGATATTTTCATATCTGCCCGCTGGTCACACACGACTTTCATCCTTCCTTATTTTCTAGGAATTACATCTTGGATCTCAGAAAATTTGAATAGATGGTGGCCTGGAAATATTGGTCTTGATTGGCTTCTGAACATGATCTATGCTTGATGGTCACCCTACACCCAAAGATGTCGCTCTGAGGTGTAACATAGCAACATGAAAATCTTATTTTGAATTGATCTTACACTTTGGGATAAGTGATTTCATGGGGAAAGTGAGGACTGCAGATGCTGGAGACCAAAATCAAGAGTGTGGTGTTGGAAAAACACAGCAGGTCAGGCAGCATCTGAGGAGCAGGAGAATTCATGTTCCAGGCAAGATTCCTTCATCAGGAATGAGACTTGTGGGTTGGGGAGGTGAGAGATAAATGGGAGGGGTGTGATGCTGGAGTAGAAGGTAGCTGAAAGTGCATTAGATACATGGAGGTGGGGGTAATGGTGATAGATCGGAGGGGAGGATGGACTGGATAGGTGGGAAGGAAGATGGACAGGTAGGGCAATGCCAAGTTGGACGGTTGGAACTGGGATATGGTGGGGGGAGGGGAAAGGATAAAATTGGTGAAGTCCATATTAATGCCATGTGGTTGGAGGGTCCCAAGGTGATTTAATGGTCTAAGCTATTCACTTGGCAGTCTGTTTGATCTGTGGTAATGTGGAGAACATCATATGGGTCACAGTTCATTTAGCTGACATATCCCTCAATGTTCTGCCTGTATACTGTAGCCTAGCGACTGAAATCATGTCTTCAGGTGCACCAAACAGCATGAATATAACACTCAATGGACTAAATCTGACTTCTTTTGGCTAAATCTGTGCTGCATCGATTTTGTTGGAGTTTATTTTCCATTATGAGGCCTTGCGAATTTCTCTCATATCTAACAAATCTTGCCTCATTAACTATTTACAACCACAGCTGTGTTGTCCCCATATCCAATTCTAGCCACATCTCATCATGCACTGCTCCCAAAACAACCCACCACTAAGCAGATATCCCACAATTCACCAGCATTCTTTGCACCTATGCCATCTTTAAAAGCACATTGTGCACCCAGACGTAAACTGTCAATTCAGAGATACCCACCTTAGTTCCTGACATTTGCCCCAGATATGGTAATGGGGGAAAATGGTGTCCCACTGTGTGGTCAAGGACCTGGAGGTCCTGCTGCTAAGGGTGGTGTTAACACAGGACTTCCTCATTACCCAGGACTAGCAATGGAGGCCATGACACCAAACTATGTTAACCTGCCCCAAGGTTGCAACCTGGGTAGATGTAGTCCCAGTCGATAGTGTGGTACTGTGAAAGCACAGCAGGTCGGGCAGCATCCGAGGAGCAGAAGAATTGATGCTTCGGGTATCAGGTGAAGGGCTTATGCCTGAAATGTCAATTCTCCTGCTCCTCAGATGCCGCCTGACCTGCTGTGCCTTTCCAGCACCACACTCACGACTCTGATCTCCAGCATCTGCAGTCCTTACTTTCTCCGAGGTGTAGTTCCAGCCAACTGGAAAAATGTACAATAGTGTAAGAAGAAAATCAACAACCTTCTGCACTCTGCCTGAGCGGAGTGCCACCATCTTCTTTCTGATACTTCACACTCACTCCATCTCTGCTATTGTACGCAACTTCTACCACACTTACTATTATCTGCAAGATCTTCTCTCACTCACTAATCACCCACCCCAACCCACTACATCACTGCACTGCCTACTTACTTGCTATGGACACCTTCCTACCTGCATCAAAAATAATAGTGGCACCACTAACTTTCATCTCCCTTAATAATCTGCCTCTCTCAGTCCAAGAGGAAATCAGCTGCCAGTCAGGCAGAAAGGATGAAGACCAGCCGGGTTGCCTGAAATTTGGCTCCTCATCCCCTACTGGAAATATCTTGATTCTGACCATCCCAAAGTGGCTGACCAACCATTTCCATGTTCCTGGTCTGACACTGGAGGCTGGCCTTGAATACTGTACCCCCCCTACACCAGGTCGTGTCATCACATGTTTTGTTATTATACACAACTCATTGTTAGCCACTAATAATCCCTATTAGTAGCTATTCATTCTCTAAGCTGATTGTTGTCCACTCCTTTGTCTGTCCAACTATTCTTCTCTCTCTCTGGGCTCTATCTTCACCTATCCTTCCTGCCATCCAATCTTCTGCATAAAAAACAACTTTTACCTTGCAACCTGAAAGGGCAATGGACCCAAAATGTTAATTCTGATTTCTCTCCACAGATTCTGCCAGACCTGCTGAGCTTTTACAACAATTTCTGTTCTAGGATTGACAAAGGACTAGGATTGACAAAGGAGCCAGGCCATTTCTGAGTGAAAATAGGATAGAGGTCAAAGGGAGAAAGTTGCAGGCTGGAGAGGAGGGTGTTCATTTGATTAGAAGATAATGCTCAAAGCCCCTCCTCTTTCAAGATTCTGCATCCCTCAAGTAGGCATATCCTGACCCAAAGTTTATTGAATAAACCTGAAGGTGTTTGTTATTTCCTCTCCCCGCCTGACCGTCCTTCCGACTGGTGACTTTAAAATCTGATGCTCGATTGGGCATTAATTGCCCCCTAGACAGCCACAACGAATGTCCGGGTAGGAAAACCCATTGTGGACTTAAGCAGAGAGAAGAAAATAGTAGTGCCCTAACCCCACACAATTAAATACCCCCTACATCCTGTCCGCACGTTTTTTGTAATGCATAACTGCTTGTACTAATAGACTACTGCTTGTCAGTAGGCATCATGGGTATCCCTATTCTGTTCTTTCTGCTAAGAAAACAATCCAAAAATATTCAAAAGTCTGAACTCATTTTCATGATATATCTTTGTTTGAAATCATTTGGGCAATAGATCATTATGAGAATAAAATAGAATAATGCATATGTGCTAGGTACTACCAGAATGTACAGTGTCACTGTGCTCTGAACGAGGCTTCATACCAGTCAATACAAGGCCAATATTGTCATGCATAGAACTGATGGACACTCCACAATATAAACTCAATGGAATTCAATTAAAGTAATAGAGCTCCAGTCTGGGAGAATTATAGATTCAAAAGCAACTAGTTTGAGGCACAAACAGACATTTCTGCGGCCACCAGCGAAAAATCAGAATGATGTGTTGCTTCCCTGGTGCCAGGATCAAGGATGTCTCAGAGACAGTGCAGAATGTTCTCAAAATGGGAGAGGGACCAACAGGAGGTCACAGTACAAATTGGAATGAATGACATAGAAGGGAAAAGGGTGAGATTCTGAAGGGAGAATCCAAAGTGTTTGGCAGGAATTTAAAAAGGAGGTCCTCGAGAATAGTAATATCTGGATTACTCCCGGTGCTGCGAGGTGGTGAGGGCAGGAATAGGAAGATAGAGTAGATGAATGTATGGCTGAGGAGCTGGTGTATGGGAGAAGGATTCACATTTTTGGATCATTAGAATCTCTTCTGGGGTAGAAGTGACCTGTACAAGAAGGCCAGATTGCACCTAAATTGGAAGGGGACTAATATACTGGCAAAAAGATTTGCTAGAGCTGCTTGGTAGGATTTAAACTAGTGAGTTGGGGAGGTGGGACCCAGGGGAAATAGTGAGGAAAAAGATCAATCTGAGACTGGTACAGTTGAGAAAAGAAGCGAGTCAAACAGTCAGGGCAGGCAGGGACAAAGCAGAGAACAAGGTAGGACTGATAAATTAAACTGCATTTATTTCAATGCAAGGGGCCTAATAGGAAAGGCAGATAAACTCAGGGCATGGTTAGGAACATGGGACTGGGGTATCATAGCAATTGCAGAAACATGGCTCAGGGATGGGCAGGACTGGCAGCTTAATGTTCCAGGATACAAATGCAACAGGAAGTACAGAAAGGGAAGCTAGCGAGGAGAGGGAGTGACGTTTTTGATAAGGGATAGTATTACAGCTGTATTGAGGGAGGATATTCCTGGAAATACTTCGAGGGAAGTTATTTGGGTGGAACTGAGAAATAAGAAAGAGATGATCACCTTATTGGGATTGCATTATAGACTCCATAATAGAGAGAAATTGAAAAACTAATTTGTAAGGAGATCTCAGTTATCTGTAAGAATAATAGAGTGGTTATGGTAAGGGATTTTTAACTTTCCAAACATAGACTGGGACTGCCATAGTGTTAAGGGTGTAGATGGAGAGGAATTTGTTAAGTGTGTACAAGACAATTTTCTGATTCAGTATGTCGATGTACCTACGAGAGAAGGTGCAAAACTTGACCTACTCTTGGGAAATAAGGCAGGCCAGGTGACTGAGGTGTAAGTGGGGGAGCACTTTGGGACCAGCGACCATAATTCTATTAGTTTTAAAATGATGGAAAAGGATAGACCAGATCTAAAAGTTGAAGTTCTAAATTGGAGCAAGGCCAATTTTGATGGTATTAGGCAAGAACTTTCAAAAGCTGATTGGGGGCAGATGTTCCCAGGTAAAGGGATGGTTGGAAAATGGGAAGCCTTCAGAAATGAGATAATGAGAGTACAGAGACAGTGCATTCCAGTTAGGGCGAAAGGAAAGGCTAATAGGCATAGGGAATGCTGGATGACTAAAGAAATTGAGGGTTTGGTTAAGAAAAGGAAGGAAGTGTATGTCAGGTATAGACAGGAGGAATCGAGTGAATCCTTAGAAGAGTAGAAAGGCAGTAGGAGTATACTTAAGAGAGAAATCAGGAGGGCAAAAAGGGGACATGAGATGGCAGCCTTTGCGTGGAGCCACAGGAGATGGGCGAGATACTAAACGAGTATTTTGCATCAGTATTTACTGTGGAAAAGAACATGGAAGATACAGAATGTAGGGAAATAGATGGTGACATCTTGAAAAGTGTCCATATTACAGAGGAGGAACTGCTGGATATCTTAAAATGCATAGATGTGGATAAATCCCCAGGACCTGATCAAGTGTACCCTAGAACTCTGTGGAAAGCTAGGGAAGTGATTGCTGGGCCTCTTGCTGAGATATTTGTATCATCAATAGTTACAGATGAGGTGCTGGAAGACTGGAGGTTGGCTAATGTGGTGCTATGATTTAAGAAAGGTGGTAAGGACAAGCCAGGGAACTATAGACCAGTTAGCCTGACGTCAGTCGTGGACAAGTTGTTGGAATCGTGAGGGACAGGATGTACATGTATTTGGAAAGGCAAGGACTGATTAGGGACAGTCATTATGGCTTTGTGCGTGGGAAATCATGTCTCACACACTTGATTGAGTTCTTTGAAGAAGTAACAAAGAAGACTTATGAGGGCAGAGAGGTAGACGTGATCTATATGGACTTCAGTAAGATGTTCGAAAAGGATCCCCATGATCGACTGGTTAGCAAGGTTAGATCTCATGGAATACAGGGAGGACTAGCCATTTGGATACAGAACTGGCTCAAAGGTAGAAGACAGAGGGTGGTGGAGGAGGGTTGTTTTTCAGATTGGAGGCCTGTGACCAGTGGAGTGCCACAAGGATTGGTGCTGGCTCCACTACTTTTCATCATTTATATAAATGATTTGGATGTGAGTTTAAGAGGTACAGTTTGTGCAGATGATGTCAAAACTGGGGATGTAGTGGACAATGAAGAAGGTTACCTCAGATTACAACGGGATCTTGATCAGATGAGCCAATGGGCTGAGGAGTGGCAGTTGCAGTTTAATTTAGATAAATGCGAGGTACGGCATTTTGGGAAAGCAAATCTTACCAGGACGTACACACTTAATGATAAGGTCCTAGGGGGTGTTGCTGAACAAAGTGACCTTGGAGTGCAGGTTCATAGCTCCTTGAAAGTAGAGTCGCAGGAGATAGGATAGTGAAGCGGGTGTTTGGTATGCTTTCCTTTATTGGTCAGAGTATTGAGTACAGGAGTTGGGAGGTCATGTTGTTGCTGTACAGTACTTAGTTTAGGCCACTTTTGAAATATTGTGTGCAATTCTGGTCTCTTTCCTATCGGAAAGATGTTGTGAAATTTAAAAGGATTCAGAAAAGATTTGCAAGGATGTTGCCAGAGTTGGAGGATCTGAGCTATAGGGAGAGGTTGAATAGGCTGGAGCTGTTTTCCCTGGAGTATTGTAGGCTGAGGGGTGACCTTATAGAGGTTTATAAAATCATGAGGGGCATGGATAGGATAAATAGACAAGGTTTTTTCCCTGGCTTGGGGGAGTCCAGAACTCAAGGGTATAGGTTTAGGTTGAGAGGGGAAAGATATAAAAGAGACCTAAGGGACAACTTTTTCAAGCAGAGGGTGGTGTGTGTGTGGAATGGGCTACCAGAAGAAGTGGTGGAGGCTAGCACAATTGCAACATTTAAAAGGCATTTGGATGGGTATATGAATAGGAAGGGTTTTGAGGGATATGGTTGAAACTTTATTGCTGGAACAGCACAGCAGGTCAGGCAGCATCCAGGGAACAGGAGATTCGACGTTTCGGGCACAGGCCCTTCCTGAAGAAGGGCCTGTGCCCGAAACGTCGAATCTCCTGTTCCCTGGATGCTGCCTGACCTGCTGTGCTGTTCCAGCAATAAAGTTTCAACTTTGATCTCCAGCATCTGCAGACCTCACTTTCTCCTTTGAGGGATATGGACCAGGTGCTGGCAGGTGGGACTAGAATGGGTTGGGATATCTGATTGGTATGGACCGAAGGGTCAGTTTCCTTGCCGTTGTTAGTGTACTACTAGTTATGCTGCCCTATTTTTTGAGCTGTAAAACTGAGTTGCTGTCTGCTAATTCAGTCAAATATAAAAGACCCCATGGTGGTATTTGAAGCTGAGCTGAGTCTTTTCCTGGAGTTCGGACAATGAATATCTCTTAATCAATGGCAAAGTAGTAATTTATCACTGTGGTGGCAATGGAACCTGACTATGTACAAACTGTCACACGTGTCCACAGGAATCAAAGACCACACCTCAAAAATAATTAATTCACTGTCTAACATTTTGCATGACCTGAGGATATATATGTTGCTACATAACTGCAGGTTTCTTCTTTACCATTGGGGCAGCATGGTTGCTCAGTGGTTAGCACTGCTGCCTCACAGAGTCAGGGACCAGGTTCAATCCCAGCCTCGGGTGACTGTGTGGAATTTGCATATTCTCCCCGTGTCTGTGTGGGCTTCCTCCCACAATCCAACGATGTGCAGGTTAGGTGAATTGGCCATGCTAAATTTCCCATAGTGTTCAGGGACGTATAGGTTATGTGCATTAGTTGGGGGTAAGTATAAACTCGGGGGAATGGGTCTGAGTGAGTTACTCTTCAGAGGGTCGGTGTGGACTCGTTGGGCCGAAGGGCCTGTTTCCACACTGTAAGGATTCTATGTCTATATCTATAAGGGTTTGTACTGACAAGAGAATTCTTGGACTGTTGTTTGATTTCCTTGGATCCTAAACCCTACAGTTGATGGAAAATTGTTGTCTTTAATATTTTCATTAAGAATTTGCCAACATTTTCTGAGTGCATTTGTAATCAATCTCATTCATATTGTGTTGCAATAAAACCACTTTTGTAACTGTGAGTCTGTAAATGGATTGCTGACTGTCGTCTGTTCTTCTGGCCAAGACTTACTTTATGTACAGAATTATGTGTCTCATATATTTTTATGGGACTTTGAATTGCTTACAGTTTGTTTTTTAGGCCAAGTCTGTCCTTTCCTTTCTTTCTCAATCATTTCCTTCCTCTGCTCTTCTAGACTTCCAACCCATAACACTCATTGCATCCAAGGGAGCTTCCAGGTTTCTGCTCACACTGATTCTAAATGGCTGTTAGAAAGTGTGTGGTAATGTTCAGCTGGCAATATTCTCTCTGAATTTATTCTATGTGTAATATTAAGATTAGCAACTCAACCTGATGTCACTATCTGTTCCACTATTCTGGTTCACAATTAGATAGCAGTATGTAGCCTACAAAATAAATTTGTAAATGTTAAAGACATTGCTACTTAAATCTCACCTCAATTTCCCCTTCCATTATGCTGAGCAGACGCAGGAGATCATCTTTCGAGAGCTCCAGTAACTTCTTTTGTTGCTCATTTTCTTCAGTTGATTTCTGCTGTTTCTTTGCAGGACCTGATACCCCCATTAACTTTTCTCCATCATGTTGGCGATGAGTCTTCTTCTTCTTTTTACTGCCTACAGAAGTGCTTTCCTCACCTTCATGGTTGTTGTCCCTGGACACACGCCCATGAGATGGCGATTCTCCACTGCTCCGGGATCTCATTCCAACCTACAATGGAGAAAGCATATAGAGGTAAAGAGACTACATGTTTTATTACAAGTGGTCAATAATTGCATCCATTTTCAATTCCAGGTTTATAAAAGCAATGTGAAAAATTATTGTAATTTCCAGAAGTGAAGATTCTACTTCTACAAAATTCTAATTTAAGCCGCAATATGTAGCAGATGCCCACTTGTTTGAATTGACTATATTCAGTTATTGCCCAAATGTCCTGCAGAGGTTGTAACATTGGAATAACTAGATAAAAACTAACAATTTGTTAGGCACCTTGCGTGGTATTAGTTAGCTCAGTTGATTGGATAATTAGTGTGTGGTGCAAAAAAATACAAGTTCAATCCTTGAATCGATTATAATATTTCACGGAGTCCTGCCTGCTTACCTTACCACATGCTTCCTCAAACTAAACATAATTAGTTGCCTCTTTTTAATAGAGAGAAATGCTATGGTCCTGGTGGAACATGACTCCATTCCATACTATTTTCTCCCTAATCTGTAATTCATTTTCCTTCATTCTAGTACATCCTGAACATTTGTCCTGAGCATTAATTGAAACACTTGGCACAACTCTTCCATTCCTTAGGTGATATATTGTTAAGTCTAACACTCTGTTCTTATGGCAATTGATATTTTGTTATTTGCATATCACATTTATTCATTTTATGACTGACGTGATATGTGTCATAGAGTCATAATTTTGTCTACATGACAGAAAGAGGACTTTCATCACATGATGTTCCTACCAATTATCAGATATCCATCTAATCTAATCTTCATCAATATAAGATGGCGGTGCTGATAAGATTGGCAATATTTGGGCTCCTGGGCCCATCTGCCCAAGGTGGTCACTTCCTCCTTCTTTCCTTACCCTTGTGGTCTTGTTTCCTTTTCTTTTTCATTGTATTCTTGATGTCAGTGACAGAGGGGGGAGTGACGTTGTGGCGCAGAACATACAGCGCAGGACTCTTGGCGAGGTGGTGGCCTGTGCTCGCATTGAAGCCCAGGACCAGTGGCTGTGGTGCATCTGGAGTGGGGATTCCAGGCATTGTGAGGCTGCAGCTGAAGTGGTGGCAGGGACATCTGGTTAGGGTAAGCCCAAAGTGAGCACTCCTGGTCCTCTGCATTGTGGTGGCGACAGTTTCTGGCTGTGGTAGGGCTGGAGCTAAGGTCTCCTGGTTGTCGTCGAGGCACTGGTTGCAGGGCAAGTGTGGGTCAAGCAAAGGACCCACCATCAGTGCCCCACCAGAAGGGTGGGCCCAGCAATGAAGAGATGGCACCTAAAGAGTGGTGACTCTGAAATTTGGGGATCCGGCAAAATGCTGACAAGGGTGTTGTTGGTCAGCTGGCTCAGGGCTCAGCTCTCATGGTGGAGGTGGTAGAGTGAAGACGATTTTCATTCGGCTTTGTCTTTATATTCTTGAAGTATTTGAATGGTGCGGGATTGTGGCCACAGTTGAAGCTTTTCACTGTACTTGACGGATGTTGTTCATTGTAGAGTACAAGTGACAATAAATCATCATTCATTTTCCAATACTCTTGTAAAGTTGTTGTAAAATGTCTTGAGAGTTCTTGCCTCTACCACTCTTTTAGACAGTGAGTTCCAGATATCCACAATTCTCTGAGTGAAAAGATTTTGCCTCAAATGCCTTCTAAACCTCCGTCTCTTCACCTTAAAACTACTTATTAATCTCTCCCACTAAAGGGAAAAGTTTCCCTTGTCTATTCCCCTCAGAACTTTGTACTTCTCAATCAGTTCCCCACTCAGCCTTCTCTGCTCCAAGGAAAACAATCCCAACTTACCTAGTCTTTCTTCAGAGCTGAATCATTCCATCCCAAGCAGTATCTTGGTGAATCTCTTCTGCACCCCCTCTAGTGCAGTCACATCCTTCTGTTGCGTGGCAGCCAGAACTGCGTACATTATTCTAGCTGTGTCTTTAACTATTGATACCAACAGCCCATCATAACCTCCTTGCTGTTGTATTCAAGAACTGGACTATTAAGAGCAAATATCTTGTTTGCCCTCGTAATCACCTTATCCACTTGACCTGCTACCTTCAAGGAACATGCATAACAAGGTTCCTTTGACCCTCTGAACTTCCTACGCTCCTGCCATACATCATGTATTCCCATGCCTCTTAGTCATCCAAAAATGCATCACCTCAAACTTTCAGGATTAAATTCCATTTGCCACTGTTCAGCCCAACTGACTCATCCATCTATATCATCTCGTAATCTAAGGCTTTTCTACTTGCTATTTACCATACCATAAATTTTCATGTTATCTGTGAACTTACAGATTGTATTTCTTACATTCATGTCTAAACCATTAATGCACATAAATTGCAAGGGCCTCAGCACCAAACCCTGTGATGTGGCACTGGACATAGGCTTCAGGTCATAAAAGCATCCTTTGACCATCATCGTCTTCTTCTTGTCACTAAACCAATTCTATGGTCCTATCTGCCAAAAAGCCTAGCTTCTTAACCTTTGTACCATGTGGTACCTGGTCAAAAGCCTTTCTGAAGCCAATATAGACTATCTACATCTATACTCCTGTCCTCAAAAAATTAAACCCAGTTTATTAGATATGATCTCTGCATTACAAAGCCATAATTACTACTCTTGATTAGTCCTTGCCCTTCCAAGTGCAGATTAATTCTGCCCCTCAGAATTTTGCTTCCAATAGTTTCCCTTCCACTCACGTTAGACTCACTGGCATGTAGTTTCCTCGTTTATCCCTGCCACCCTTCTCAAATAATGTTACCTTATTAATTGTCCTCTAGTCCTCTGGCATCCCTCCTGTGGAGGGAGAGGATTTGAAAATTAATGTCAAAGCTCCTGCCATCCTTGCTTCCTACAGCAGCTGGGGCCTGGAGATTTATCCACTTCCAAGCTCATGAAAACTTCCTCTTCCTCAAAGCCAATTCATTCAAATGTATCAAAGTGTCTCTCTCTGATTTCTATAGCTGCTTGTTAAGGATCTGTTTGACACTGGGGCCATTGCATAAAGGAAAATTCTAACCTTCAATTATTACTGCTTTAAACAGATCTGAGGCTGTTCTGTACCTTTCTGTACTCCTAGTTAAATGCTTATAATGGTTCTTTGATAGCACCAGTTTGAAATATGACTCTCTTTACCTCATTTTGGGTAATCTTCAAGTCTCTATTCAGGGAATCAGACAAAAGTTTTCAGAAGAATTACAAATAATCATTTCACATTGAATACCTGTCATCAGAATTAGTTAACTGTTCCTTTTCACAGAGGCTGCCTGCCCTGCTCAGTATTTCCAATATTCTAAAGTTTATATTTCAAAATTTTCAGTTCTTGAATCTTACTCTTTTCATTTTCAATGATACTATTTCCAAAAAATATCACCACGATCTCATTTCATACTGATTTAGCCATTGTTTAAGTATGTAAAATTGGTTTGAAGGTACATTTATTAACAGATACAATTCCAACAGCACTGTCCTGCAATAGTATTCAAAGAACACTAGTAAAACAAATGTAGCTTTTCTAAAAATATCAAACCAATTCAGTTGGTAGCACTTTCACCTTGGATTGAACAGGATTTGGGTGATACCGAGGGAGTGTAGCGCTATTGTTATTTTGCTGATGTTAAATGATGATCCTATCTGCTCTCTCAGCTGCATCTAAAAAAACCTTCATGGCATTATTTCATAGATCAGGGCATTATTTCTAAGTCATGGCCAACATTTATATCTCAAATTTACATTATTAAATCACTACATAACTTTAAAAAGTACAGTTGGTTCTGGTATAACACAATAGTTCCATTCTTGTGTGATCTTGCTTTACCCGTATTGCACAATAGCTGCGCCATTTAAACTAATAGAGGCAGGAATCACGTTATAGCCAATATAGGTAAGGAAAGTTTGCATTCAACAAACAACAGTCTAAATTCTTCAATCATCTTAAAGCTAATTCACATTGAAGAAACATGTGTTATAGCAGAACCGAATGTACTGAATTAGGTAAAAAAAATCAGATTAACTGCTTATTATCATGTTGGGGATTACGGGATCTTGCTGTGCACAATTGGCTCATGTTTACAACATTACAACAGTGAATATATTCTTCTGGTTTTTTTCTACAACAAATTGCTGTGCAATGGATGTTGGAAATCTGCAATAAAAGCACAAATTATTGGAAAGGTTTGGCTGTTCTGGAAGCATCTATGGAGAGAAACAAAGCTCACATTTTAGGTTGATTCATCAGTTCAACTGTAACTCCATGTTGATTCTGTTACTGATTGCTGGAAGTCAGTCAGCCCATGGGTGGAGTGTTCTCACAGGAACAGGTGGCAAAAACATCATGTTAATAAAATAAATATTTAAAGCTGATGTAATGCCATATTTTGTTGGAACAAACACAGAAATATTCCCACACAAAACTGTATATATTACAACACAAATGTTGTAACAAAAAGGTTGAAACATCATTCTCTACATTTTTACATGTTAATCAGAGTAACATAATGTTGAAATAGGAAAACAGAAAGTATGTTTCCTTTCACTTTTTCCTTTTACTATCCTACTCTTCCTCATAGACACGTAAGAAATCCTCATAAAATCTGGATTCTTAAAACCCAATGAGCTATTTTCCAAAATGTAGTCAGTGCTGTTATCATTGAAAATGTGGCCGTCAACTCCTACACAACATTGCACAAAAAGCAGTTTGAAGAAGATAAAGTTAAACTGTTTTGCTGTGTTAGGGAGGCTTATGAATCGGGACACTAAGAAACACCACCTGCTTTATTTAAAAAAATCTCCAAACATATTTTATATTCAACAGAACAGAATTAGGGCCTTCATTCAATACTTCATCCAAAAGAAAACACATCTGACAATGTAGCATTCCATCAAAACTAATCTACATATCTGGATAGAAATCTACTTTAATTCTGTTTTAAATTTAATCCCAATCTAACTGAGAGACAAAGTGCTACCACTGAGCCAAGTTTTAACAGGTTAATGAGTTGGCTGTGAAGAGGAATTCCCTGTAGTTGGATATTTGATCTGTGTTGCTGTTAAATGTTCAACCTTTCAATAAATTGGCTTCTGACATGTGGCTGCTCCCTCGCACTGTTCTTTTGCACATGTCTGGGTCTCTTGGGCATAATGACATCATATTAAATGCTCAAATGCCAAACATCTGAATCTGCTGTTGCTAAATATTTAAAAGGGCACCTTTTAAATTGGAGTATATTCAGAAGGTATTATTTTTAAGGAAAGCAGAAACACTTTTGGTTTGTCTCAATAATGCCTAAACAAATGGGGCAATGATAAAAATTTAAACTGTGTGTTTGTGGACAGAACAAAATAGTGAGTGGGTTTTTTTATTATTATGCACACTTAACCATTTGATGATAATCCTGTTATATTGGAAGAAAATGAGAAATATAACTTTAAATATCGTGAAATATTTGTAAATATTATTAGAAAGCTGTGAAACACTGGTGAAAAATAACACAACGAAGAAACTAGGAAAAAAACTAAATATTACTTAAAACTGTTCAGATCTATGCTCCACAAATGACTGCTCCAAGTTAATCTTTCTTCCATCTGATTTCTGTAGCATTAAATGAGCATGAATATACATTAATAAATATGTTGCTTTTCTTCAGATCTGATGCAGTCAAATTGTCTCACACATTTTATTTTACATAGCTATACTGTACACTGTAATCATTATCTCAAAAGGACTCTATGACTCTATGACTCCAACTGTTAGCTTCCTTGTGATTTATGCATAAGTACCCTCAAATCCGTCAGTACTGTGACCTTCTGAAATCTTTCTCCATTTGAATAACATTCAGCTCTTTCCTCCTTCCTCTTCCTGGTGTATCACTTCATATTTTCCCATTTTACACTGCATGAGCCAAGATTTTGCCCACTCATCTAACCAATCCATAGTCCTTGGTAGACTCTATCATCCTCACTATTTGCCTTCCTGTCTGTTATTGCATTATCTGCAATTTGACAACAGTCCATGCACTTTCCTCATCCAGCTTATTAGTATATATCATAAATAAGTGTGGGCTGTGCAATGATTCTGTGGGCTCTACCTAGGTTGCCAACTTGAAAATGCTCCCCTTATCCAATTCTATCAGTTGAGATAATTCTTATAGCCTTCTATTAGTTCGCCAATCTTCTATTCATGATATATATATATATATACCATCCTCAGTACCATGTGCTCCTATTTTATGCAGTACCGTATCAAATGCTTCATCGTGTCTTCCAGAAATGAATGTCTCCTAACCTATCTGTTCTTTTCCTTAAGGTTGGTCTGAGACTTGTCACAGAGTCATACAAATCCACATCATGGAAAAAGGCCATTCATCCCACTGAGCCTGTACCAGTAAAATGAGCACCTCCCTTCCATCATAAGGTCAGAAGTGGAGATGTTCAAGTAACAAGCAAGACTCACACCACACAAATGCCATGCAATAACCATCTCACAAAGACAATCTAATAATTCGCCTTGAGTTTTAATAGTGACACCATCACTAAGTTCCCCATCATCAACATCCTTGGGGTTGCCATTGATCAGAAACTGAACTGAATTAGTTTTATGGCTACAAGAGCAGATCAGAGGCTGAGAATATTGCAGTGTGTAACTCATCTCCTAACTCCCCAATGCCTATCAACCATCTACAAAATAGGAGTAATAACTGTGAAAGAATATTCTCTACCCATATCACTGAGTGCAGCTCCAATAAATTCTCAATAAGCTGAATACCATCCAATACAAAACAATTCATTTGATTGGCATTGCATCCATGAGTATTCAGTCACTCTGCACCGATATTTCATACGCACTGCTGCTACTATCTACAAAGGTGCGCTGCAGAAATTCAAAGATTCAAACCCTTTCCATCTAGAAAGATAAGGGCATCTGAGTAAAAACATGTTTCCTCACATTCCCTTTAAACTTCCTGCCCCTTGCTTATGTCTATGCCTTCTGGTCATTAACTCCTCCAGCAAGGGAAAATATTTCTTCCTATGAACCTTATCAATGTCCCTCATGATTTTGTACACCTCAGTCATATACCGCTCAGTTTCTGCTGCTACAAGGAAAACAATGCCAGTCTATCTAATATCTTTTCATAACTTATCCTTTCCAACCCATGCAGCTGCCTGGTAAATCTCCTTTTGACTCTTTCCAATGCTACCACATCCCTCCAATAATGTGAATTCTAGAAATGCATACAATATTCTAGCTGTGGCCTAACCAACATTTTATACAGCTCCAGCACAACCTCCCTGCTCCTAAACTCTATGCTAAACTTCCATGCTTCCTAGATCCTACCATGTGTCATATGTTCTCTTACCTTGTTCTTCTTGCCCAAGTGCAACACCTGACACTTAGCCAGATTAAATTCCATTTGCCACAAATCAGCTCATCTATATCCTTTTGTGATCTTAGGCTATCCTCTTCACTAATTGCCACCCCACCAATTTTTGTATCATCCATGATCTTACTAACCAACCTTCCTAAATCATTTATATAAACCAAAACCAGCAACAGCCTCAATACAGATCCTTGCAGAACCCCACTGGACATTGCTCCCTGCCACAAAAACAAATTCACTAACTAATTAAGAATTTTTACTTTATTAACTTTACCAAAACTATTAATTATTCTGAATAGGCTAATTAATTCTACTCTTAACCCTTGTTTGCTTTCAAAATAAAAAAGAACTCAGCCTCACCAGTCTCCCCCCATTACTAAAGATTGTAATTTGGGAATGGCAGAATCTCCTCTACACGCAGGTCTTGATTTCTTTCCCAAACCAAAGCACCTGAAACTGGGAATAGTTTTAACTTCCAATGATAACATTAACAATTTTTGACTGATCTGATAATCACCCAACTCACACAATTGCCCAAAGTCAAAAGACCACTAATATTCAAAGTGTGGTCTAATCAATGATTTAACTAGTTTAGGAATTCCCTCTTTGCTTTAGTAAACATGGTCATCCATAGTGAAACTGGAGCTCTTAAGTTCCCTAAGTTCCTAAATTCCCAATGATACCACCTTTGTGACCAGGAAATGATAACACCCAATTGCCTATATCATTTTCAAGCAATTGTATTGAATGGACCCAACACAATAATGCTCTTGTGATCTATATCACTAAAACCTTCAACTTCAAAAAAGATTTGCTGAACTAATTTTTTTCCAGATATTCAGACAATTATTCCATCTTGATCAACAACAGACTTTTAATATTTTTTTTGTCTGGAGCTAAACAGATGTTGAGATCCATCATTTACCATCTTTAATGAAGTAGAATCTGGCAGGCGGCTTTCAAATCCTCAGAAGAATAAAATGTAATATACAATGCTTCCTCTAACATTTCCTCCCTGAAGTAAATGTCTTGTAACAGTGATTGCAACTTCCTTTCATGTGGAAATTCAAGGTGGAATTCCTTTTTGCCTTGACTCACTCATTGACCTCCCTCTGGAATAAGATAGTTGGGAAATATGGCATCGCTGGGAAAGCAGCATCTTAGGGATTTACAGGTTTTCATTTTATATCTATCATGACTTCAGTTCGACTGTACAATCCATCCATCACATCTGTATAATGTCAGGAAAATTAAACTGCAAATCGTGCCGAGCTGTATTTGAATGTGTTACTAAAATCATCAATGTGATACAGAACTACTTCCAACTAAATTTGTCAATTAATTGTAAGAAAGCTGCCCAAGGAAAAAAAAGCTTTCATAACTGTGTTGGCATGCATCCTTCAGTTATAAATAAGACATTAACTTTTAAAGTAGCCTGTCAAACAACTGTCACTAAATTATTGAGTGTGTTACAATCCCCATAGAGACCAATAACATTAAAAAAGAAATCTGATCTTACATTACAGAGCCAAACATTGACATAACAAGGTTTTGTATTTGAAAACATTTATTGTAATAGGCTAAAAGCATTTGACTGAACACTGTGGGTGGAATCCTGAACAACATGGGCTATGGTGAGAAATGTGGCAGAATGATGTGAGAAGTCCAGAAAGGTCTCTTTCAGTCTAAGGAATAACTTGCTGCATCTTTTCATTTAGTTCCAGTCAGAGAGGTGAGATTCTTACTAGGCAGTGGCGAGTTGCCTATTGAGGGGAATTTTTAAAAAATTTGTTTATGGACATTACTGGCGAGGCTAGCATTTATTGCCCATTCCTAATTTCCCATAGAGCAGTTAAGAGTCAACCATATTGCTGTGGGGCTGGTGTGACTTGTAGGGTAAACCAGGCAAGAGCAGCAGATTTCCTTAATCCCTAAAGGACATTAGTGATCCAGATGAGCTTTATGACAATTTACAGTTTTCAAATGGTTGACATTAGGCTAGATTTTTTTTATTCTTTTTTTTATTGAATTCAAATTGCATCATCTACCATGGTGGACTCAAACCATGAACACTGTCAAGACTCTCAATGTTGGTCACCATGCAGTAACATCTCAGGGCATTCTCCATGGACATTGTCATCCAACATGTGCCATCCTCTTGATGTAAAATCTCCAACTCACGTAGTGCATTCTTCTGTATTTCAATTTTACAACAAGGAGACTATGTTCTCAGGAACATGTACCCAGCTCATGCCCGGACCTGGCTGCATCTCCAGCTGTTTGTTCACTCTCTTAACACCCACTCAGCTTGAGCTGACCTGAATAATCACAACATCTCTGCATTGCCTTACCTTACTTTACCTTTTGCATGTTGTCCCTTAAATAGGGACAGCAGGCACACAATGCTGCCTACTGCTTTGCCGTTTACAGCAAACACCAAGGCAGGAAGCTTACATAAAGCATAATGACTTAAAAATAGGAACAGAGTAGGCCATTTGGACCCTCAAGCCTGTCCGACCATTTAACATGATCATGGCCGATCTGCCTTAAGCCTCAATTCTTCTTTCATGCCAGCTCCTTATAACCGTCAACTCCCTGATAGTTACAAAATCTATTCACCTCCTCTTTAATTTTTTCTCAGTGATCTAATTTCCACAAATCTCTGGGGTAGAGAATTTCAGACTTTCACCATCCTCTTGGAGAAGATGTTCCTTTGTCCTCAGCTTTAAGTGAGTATTCACTTATTCTGTAACCACGTCCCCTAGGCCAAGATTCCACCCCGCACCACCAACAAGGGGAAACATCTTCGCAACACCTAACTCTCAAGTCCCCTCAGAATCTTGTATGTTCCAGTAAGATTGTCCCTCATCCTTCTCTTATGAATAAAGATTCTAAGCTGTTTTGCCATGCTTGATAAATTAGCCCCTTCAATCAGCCTAGTAAATTTCTTTTGAATAGCCTCCAATGTCAATATATTCTTTTTTAAACATGCACATCAAAACTGCACAAAGTTCTCCAGGTGCAGCCTAACACAGTTGTAACAAAACTTCACTGGTTTTGAAACCCATACCCAGCCCGCCACCATCCCTCCACCCACTATGGAGGGCCGGAATTCAATTTGTTTCTTAATTACTTGCTGCACCTGTTTGCTTACATTTCAGTTTTCATGCACTGGAACACCCAGATCTCTCCGAGCTGCACTTTTTTGGATTGTCTCTTCATTTAAATAATAGCCTGTGTTTTGATTCTTTGACCAAAATTCTTTGACATGACACATTCCTACATGAAACTCCATCTGTCAGGATTTTGCCGATTCACTCAATTATCTATAGCCCCTTGCAGATTCTTTATGACCCATTACATGCCCTCCCACTTACTTTGTAACCTTAAAAGACTTGAATACATTACTTTCTACCTCCTCCTTCACATCATTGATATAAATAGTAAATAATTGAGCCCAAGGACTGAGTGATATGATACTCCATTTGTTAAATCTTTCCAACCTGAAGAAAATCCCTTCATCCCAATTCACTGTCTCCTATGTGTTTTTTTTAGATTACCTACAGTGTGGAAACAGGCCCTTCGGCCCAACTAGTCCACACCGACCCTCCGAAGAGCAACCCATCCAGACCCATTCCCCTACATCTAACACTACAGGCAATTTAGCATGGCCAATTCACCTAACCTGCATATTTTTGGGCTGTGGGAGGAAACCGGAGCACGCAGACACGGGGAGAATGTGCAAACTTCACACAGAAAGTTGCCCGAGGCGGGAAATGAACCCAGGTCTCTGGCGTTGTGAGGCAACAGTGCTAACCACTGTGCCACCGTGCCGCCCAACCGTCAATCAATGCTTATACATTACCCCCAATAACATGAAATCATATCTTGTGCAATTAGCTTTTTTGTGACAGCTTATTGAATGCTTTTTGGAAATCCAAATACACTGTAAACATCCCTTATTAAACCTGCTTGTTATATCCTTAAAGAATTGTAGCAAATTTTACAAACCTTATTTCCCTTTCACAGAACCATGTTGATTCTATTTGATAGTGTGAAGTTTTTCTAAGTGCCCTGATATTTCTTCCCTAAAAATGGACTCTAGCATTTTCCCAATGACAGATGCTGGGCTAAGTCTATAGTTTTCTGTTTTCTGTTCCCTCCCTCTTGAACAAGGGTGTCACTTTAGCAGAGACCCTCCTAGAATCCAATGAATTTTGGAATATCTTGACCAATGCCTCCACTATCTCTGCAGCCACTTCCTTTAAAACCAGGCAATTAGGTCCTGCCTTTAGTCATAGAATCATGGAATTTTACAGTATAGCAGATCATTCAGCCTATCACGCCTGTACTGGCTCCCATAAGATTTATCCAGCTAGTCTCATTCTCCATTCATAGAATTATATATCCAGGTCATCAACAGAGTGTGTACACTTTCCATTTCAGATCCAAGTCTACAGTGTGACATATTCTCAAAGAGTAGTCCCATTACCTTGTCAAGTACGTTATGCCTCATGATAGAGATTGTTACAAGATCTTCCCATTCACACACCACCACACTGATACTTTCCTTTATTAACAAAGCTATCCAATCCCCTTTTCCTTATCGCCTATTCTTCTAGAATGTTGAATACCTCTGAATATTGAGTGTGCAGCCTCGGTCATCTTATAACCATGTCTTGAACATCTATAAGGTCATATAATTTATTTCTGTATCTGCAGTCAACTCATCATTTTCCAACAAATTCTGCATAAGTTCCAAAAAAACCTTAAACTTTATGTTTTTTTCTATTATTACCCCCTCTGGTTCTAATTTTTGCACTTTGATTATCGTTCACCTCTTTACTACACTGCACATCTCTCTTGATTCTTTTTGATTTTTCTGAAGTTGCCTTCAATTGAATCTTCATCCCACTATTTAGTTTACAGCCCTATCTACAGCCCCAGAAACTGGTTCCAGCATTGTTCAAATGAAACCCATCTCATTCTCTCTTTCACCAGAACTGCTGCCAGTGCCTCACGAATTAGAGTCTATTTCTCCCACACCAATCATTACTTGTCATGGTTGTCAGCAGCCCTCACTCAAGTCAAGATGAGAGTTAGGATCCTCTCAGAAAGGATGAGGACTCAAAAATGAGACAACCCAGTAGCTATCTTGAGTTTTTCTTCCCATTTGGGGTCAGTTTTTCTCCTGGAACGAGACAAGGAAGTGGTGGAGGCTGGTACAATTGCAACATTTAAGAGGCATTTGGATGGGTATATGAATAGGAAGGGTTTGGAGGGATATGGACCGGGTGCTGGAAGGTGGGACTAGATTAGGTTGGGATATCTGGTCGGCATGGACGGGTTGGACTGAAGGGTCTGTTTCCATGCTGTATACCTCTATGACTCTATTTAGGGAGATGAAGTGGATGGCATTACTGTTACTTTTGGTGCAGGCGGAGGTTTCCCAAGCAGCACAGAGGACCTGCAAAGAGTTGAGAGTTGAGGTGGGTCAGAGATATTGTAGGCCCTCGTAAGAGTGGCAGTATATGAACCTTGGTGGGGGGTGTGTGCAGTAGCAGAACTAGAGTGAATGTCAGAAGAAACTGGCACTTATACTGGTGGAGTGGGAGAAGGACATTGACCTTCACCTGCCTCCCTCCAGATGGCTGAAACTACACTGACCTAGGTCTGGTGTTGTGGCACCCTCTGCTGGTCCAGGAGAAGATGACATCTGACTCTACATCGTCTCATCCACCAGGTCCCTGTCCACAAAGTGAAATGTCACTTTTCACTGGTCTGCCATGCCTGGGGCAAATGTCAGGAACTATCTGGGTCAGATCTGGACTTACAATGTTAGTCCAGGTACCCAATGGCCTTTAAAGTTAGCACAAATGCCAGAGAAGCCAGACCATTCAGCGACATCCTGGCAGTGGAAAGCCATTCCAGGTACAGCAAGTGGTAACACTGGGCTAGAATTGGATGATGCCATAGAAGTGTGGTAAAAATGAGGCAAGTTCGGTAAGATGTGGCAAAAGATCCTCCTGGAGAGAAGCCTTCCCTGAAAATCGATAAGATATTTCAGTTGGGGATGAGCCAGTTGGTATGGAGCAGGACTCAATTAGTTGTCTTGGGTCCAGGAGGTATAAGCGGCTAGGAGAGGTGCAGTTGAAGGGGCGTGTGACAAGTTGGGGCTCAACATCATAGTTGCATGGGATTTTAACTAAGCTTTTAATTGTGTAACATTTCCTAGGTAACTAGTAAATTATCAGAAGTGGAACCCTCTAAATTCTCATGGATTTAGGGATTTCTTCAAGGGTTCCAGAGGTGGGAAAGTTTTCAGTGAAGTCATCAATTTTCCAGTCAATTCCCATGGACTCTGCTGTAACTGGGAGTCCATTTGGTCCCAACTCACAATTTCTGTCTACACTACTTCAATTATCATGTAGTCATTGGAGTATTCAGGCTAGTTTTTGTAGGCCATATTAACTTCAACCACAAAACAGAACATTTAATGCAACACAAGAAAAATGATTAGATTTATATTATATATTCTTTTGAGGACACATTCATCCTCCCAGATTCAATCAAAAATGATCCTATGTTCCCAAGTGTTTACTCTCCATATTTTTACCTTACAGCTTGGAGACTTTTAACACCAGAAATGTATTTCATGGTGCAAATTTTCTTGGGGAATTCGCCCTCTCACTAAAGCCAGGCAAACTTTCCATCGTCATTTTGACACACTTTGAATTTGGTCTTTCTAATCCAAGCAAAAGCTTTCATCCGCATTCCAGAATAGGGGAAACAATAGAAACTTCCAGCCTCTTGCTGCTCTTTCTCTCTCTCCCCCTCTCTCCTTGATCTTGGCAAATTAACTTGTCTGTGATATTCTGTGATAATTTAGGAAAACTGATAACCCAACATCTCATGAACTTCTACTCTACCTTTCCAATCTTAAAGCTCATTGCCGTGCCAACAGAAACCAAATGCATTTTATATCCAGGTAGAGGTGCTGGTCAGTTATCCTGGAGACTTACATTCTCATTTACTCTCTTGGAAGTAATAGGCAGTTTAAAGTACAACTATTTTCAACATGATATTCTCATTGGAGACTCACTGTTAGCTGCTGCACTGTCTCCAAATGTAAATACCTTGCATTTTCTTAACTGTCAAACCACGTTACTCTACAAAATCATGAGAGGTTTGGACAGGGTGGATAGCAAAAAGCTTTTCCCAGATTGGGGTCTCAATTAGTAGGGGTCACGACTTCAAGGTGAGAGGGGAAAAGTTTAAGGGAAATATGCGTGGAAGGTTCTTTACGCAGAGGGTGGAGGATGCCTGGAATGCGTTGCCAGCGGGGGTGGTACAGGCGTCACGATAGCGTCATTTAAGGTATATCTAAACAGATACATGAATGGGCAGGGAGCAGAGCAATACAGATCTTTGGAAAATAGACAACAGGTTGAGATAGAGGATCTGGATCGGCGCAGGCTTGGAGGGCCGAAGGGTCTGTTCCTATGTTGGAAGGTTCTTTGTTAGACCCCTTTAATCTCTAACAATCAAGCCAACTAGATTTGTCAGGGAGACTTCAGAAGAAGTCACATGAACCTTTTCATTTAGCTTAAAGACACATCTCTAAAGCGTAAACAAGCTTATAAACCTCATAACAGCAATTGGAACTGTAATGTTTCTTGAAGCCAAATCGTGTACTATGAAACTATCAAAGAGTTGTTGCTAAAAAAAACTTTCCCTTTATTCTCAAACTGCTTAGCTCAATTTTTAATTTTGTTTTGGATCCACGAAGTTGGTTGAGAACAACTTGTAGACATTCTGTCTGACCTACGCATTATGTAGCATGGAACTGAAAATGAATTATGGAAAACTCCATATCTGTGGATAAGGGGAGGTAACTGAAGCCAAGAACCTAAGCCACACAATCTCTTCTGTGGTTAAATAAACATTTACAATGTCTCGCCCTCCCTCCCCCCACCACATGCTGCTGCCATTTGTATTTGCCAATTGTACGTTTTTTCAATTGCTGGAGTACATTCTTTTGGTTTCTGAAATTGTAATCTTCAATATATCCAGATATCTGAATCTTATTGAGTTGGCTCACTATTAATGTGTCAAGTATTTTTGATTGCAGATCTATAAAAGTGGAAGGATGTCAATAACTCCATTCAACACTGAATTATATTTTATAGTAATACTCTGTAACACAGAAAGATACCTGGGCTTGATCACAAATTGAACTTGTCCCAGAAGATTTTTCAGTTTAAGCTGCATTAACTAAAAATAGATGAACTGCCAAACATGGATGAGCAATTCTGGTGTATTGTTTAGGTTTACATTATCCAGAATCTCTACATGGCCATTCTATCACGGATTATGGGGAGATGGTGGCATAGTGGTGATGTCATTGAACTAGAGGGGGAATATGATTTTGGTGTGAAGGGTTGGTTGTGATCATATTGCATGGAAAAACAGATTCAATGGGGTTTCTTACTTACCCTGCCCCTTTGGTATCTCCCATATCTCGTTTCCATTCCATGTCACCATTGTTTCTGTTTTTGGAACAATTTGCTACTCAGTGGGAATCCACTGAAACACTAGCATTTCTTGCACTTGTGCCATCTTTAAAAAGCAGCTCTGGACAATGGTGTGTACAGCCATTGTGCAGCTACCCTGCACAGGATATCAAGAAAAGGGCAAGATGCCACTGCAATTCTCTGACAGGGACCTGGAAGCTCTAGTCAAAGGGGAGGTGCAGCAAAAAGGTAATCTCTTCCTGGAGCATTGCCAGAAGAGGATGAGCTACCAGACTCTGCCAGTTTGGTCTGAGGTCACCGCCAGGGTAAGTACTATCTCCAGGATACAGAGGAAGCTTCAGCAATGCAGAAGGATGGTCACTAAGCTTCTTACTCCATCACACAAAGTATTACACTCTTCTCTCTACTACCTCACACTCTTTCACAGAATTGTTTCAGTGCAGAAAGAAGCTATTTAGCCCATTGTGGCTACACCAACTCTTCAAACGAGCATCATTACCTCTTGCCAATTTACTGCCTTTTCCCCACACCCTTGCACATTATTTTTATCTAAATAATTATCTGACGCCCTCTTGAATGCCACAATTGAACCTACCTTCAATATACTTCTAGGCAGTGAATTCCATACCCTAATTACTTCCATACCCTAATTACTCATAGAGTGAAAAAACATCCTTATATCACTCTTGCTGCTTCTGTACTCTATTTTAAATCAATGTTCTTTTGTTCTTGTTCCTTTAACAAGTGGGAACAGCTTCTCCTTAACTGCTGTATCCAGCCTGCTCGTGATTTTGAAACCTCAATCAAATCTCTTCCCAGCCTCCTTGTCTCCAAGGGAAACAGTCCCAACTTCATCAATCCGTCCTCATCACTGAAGTTTCTCATTCCTGGAACCATTCTTGTAAACCATATCTGCACTCTTTTAAATACATTCACATCTTTCTTACAATGTGGCAGATACACCATACACTAGCCGAAGTCTAACAAAATGAACATCAAGTCCTTGCTCTTGTACATTGTGCCCTGATTAATAAAGCCAAGGACACTGTATGCTTTATTAACTGCTCTTGCATTTGTCTTCTATCTCTGTCACTGCACTCAGCTCTCTGCAAGGGTCATAGAATCATAGAGGTGTCAGCATGCAAACAGGCCCTTCGGCCCAACTTGCTCATGCTGCTCATGCTCTTCCAATCCCACTATGCCCTGAAACAACTTCCCTCATCTGCTTTCCCCCTCAGCCTCCCACTAACCCTGCATGCCATCGGTGCTGACTCTACCTTTGTTCAACATACAACACCAGTTCCACCCATTGTCAGCTCACACACTTCCACTGGATCTCTCCAACCCCTGCACTCCCATCACCCCCACAACCTTACTTCCATTACAGGAAAAGACAGCCCATTGCAAAGCAGGACAAGCCCTTATAGGTGGGAAATATCCGACTTCTGTTCCATCACACCTACAAGAACAGAATCGGCTCTCGTAGAAAATGGCAGAGACTGCTCTACCGGAGATGCTGAGACATACACATCCTGCTAACTGAGTACATATCACTCTGCATGACACTGCCACTCTCCCCTTAACCCTGATGCCTATCTCAGTCATTGCGTACCACTTCTAACCACTGACTAGATGCCTTCTTTCTCTTTCATCTTGCAAGTTCCAATGTTCCAAGCTCTTGAGAAGCACCTTCCTGGACCTCTAAGAATGAAAACAACCAAGATGTTTGAGGAGTCATTGGCAAGATTGCCTCCTGTACTCCCACCACCAGCCCAAATGGGAACTGTAACAGACAGAGTGTCAGACCACAGTCTGATGAGATCCTCACTGTGACAGCTCCTCAGTTGGCTGAGAAAGAAACATCCTAAACTGCTGGCACATGGAGCAGTGCTTTTGACCAGGTGCCTGCTTAAGACCAGGCATGAGATGAGGCTGTAGCATCAATAATCAGGGACTTTATGCAAATACACAGAGAGCAGCAGCAGACAAGCAGAAATGACACGTTGGTGTTCATTGCTCTGGAGATGCATCAGTGCAGTGAGTCCTATGACTGTCTCCCTTCCCCCATACACAGGCAAGTGGCTGGCATTCAGCGACAGGCCCAGCATCCTCAGGGAGGTTGGCTGCTGAAGAGACACTGGTGCCTGGGCTCCACAGACCCAGCCATTAGTCCTCAGTACTGAAGATTGGCTTCTGACAGGGGGACGGGGTACCTTGACCCTAATCCAGGTGCTCCTTTTCTCACAAGGAGATAAGGCAGTGTCAGGAAGCACCCAGCTGGAAGTGGAATTGCACAGAGCCTCCCGAGCAGTCTCCACTCTGGACACTGCAGAAGTGGCCATGTCCTCCATCTCCAAACTGCCTGGTCCCTTTCAGCTCTTGAAACTACTCATCAAAAAGAGTGCATCTGGTAAGAAGCATGTCTGGCATGTCCAGATGCAAGAACCCCATGGGGCGCCCCATTAGGCCACCAGGGCCAATGGGCTCCACAAAATGCAGTATCCCTCCAACCCCAGCCATGGAACCAGGAAATATACTGAGACACAATGGGAGGGAGAAATTATAAAAAATACAACTGAGGGCGTTTTGGTGACATGGTCGAAGAAGGTTTGTTAGTTAATACTAATCTTTGCAGAAATATTCTTGATGTTGTATGTGTTTGCAAGTGTCCCTGTTTAAGGGCTAAACACACTTTCACACCAGCTGACACCAGCTCATGGCCACACACGAGGCTTATTGGATGGAGATGTATGCTAAGAGGCTACTGAGACATTGGAGGCTGGGGGAACATGCATGTACATAGCGTTGAATCCTGCTCACACCCATGTCTCTCTTCATTCGACATTCTCAGTCTTTGGCTTCCTCTGTGCACAAAGGCGTAGCTGTCAAAGAGTTGTTAAGCAGTGGGTGTGCAATAACATGCAAAGATGGTCAGTGTTGTAGAATGGCCAGGCAATTGGAAACCTGTTACATAGGCCTGTAACCAACGTTCTTCCTCTTTAAAAACCCTATGATGGATGTTCACTACGATTCCCACACAGGTCGAGACACTTACCCCAACCAGTCCGAGAGTGCTCACAACTATTTTCTTCCTCATTTTGTGCTTTCAATTTCCAGCACCATGGGTCTCCAGTGACTTTGCAGGTGAGCCCCCATATTTGTACACCCCTTCCAAGAAGCCCATCACTTCAATCCCATGGGATTGACATTTCTCCCAGTCCTTGACCAATCTATCTACATAAACCTGCTCCTGCCAACCCTTCCCACCCAGACTTTAGCAAATGAGGTGACCACATTTGCTGTCTCATCATCTGCAAGCCAGAGTACTCCTGGCTATGGATAACATCTCCATCCTGCATTGCAGCCTTCCCAGCGATTCTTTATAGTACGTCCCTGTGCACATTCTGCTGTCTCCCTCCACAATTCTACAGTACCCTTGTTCAGAGCCTGCATACCCCAGTCCCAAAGATTAAGCTGCTGAGATTTCCTAAGCTCTATCCAACCAACTCCCAACCTCTCCACTCCTCCTCACTCCCCCCTGCATCAACCATCTCTCCCCAACTACCACTACCACCACCCCAGAATCTGCCGCTATAGAACTCATGGACTGACCATGACTGACTTGTAGACTGCAGAAGTGCAGACCCATTGACCGAGACCACCCTGACTGGATGTCTGACAGTAGACTATCCTCTTGATTGGTATTAAGAGGCTTTGCTTGATTTATTGTTTCGGGAACCCATGATTACTGGATGCCTCTCTAGACTTCAGTGAGACATGACTGTTTACTTGCTGCACACAGTGTGTTTGCCCCCATGGTGCATGGTATGAGGTTGATATAACACACAACAAGATGTACTCCCTGTTGAGTGAGGACTGCTGCCCAGCAAGGCAAGCCGCTTGGTTGCGTGACTGCGCCAAGTGGCACATCAAGCCAAGGTGAGGCATGGATTCTGTGAGCATGGTGCTGGGTGCTATATGAGCAAACACTAAGCCAGCAAGGAAACATCGCTGAGATATAGCCTGGCCCAGTCTGTGAGCCTATCTCTGTGTGCAAATTATCCAAGCTGCAGCATTTCGACATTAATTATTGGGTGCACCCTACATTGCAAGTTAGTGTTTCCAGAGCGCACTGTGTGAACAATTGGAGTAGGGGGATGCTTCTGATGAGTTAGTGGGTGTTGGATGTCCATGTCTGCAGAGGAAGAGCACATTTATCTATTCCTCATTGATCGCGCTACAGTTTGGGCACAGGAACATGAAGATTCTTCGGTGCTAGGAAATGAGATCACTCTGTTTGGGTGTTTGGCACATTTGGCCAGATGGGAATCTGAATATTAATCAGGTGATTTGTGACATTAACAAGGCATTCAGCAAGCATTAATCCCCATCAATTGGAATCTTGCCAATGCCTAGAGAGGTTCTCACCACTCCATTTTGAAAAACATAAAAAATGGAACAAGATGATCTCAACATCAAGATGGATGACAGAGTGGTTCAATGAATTTCTGCAGTGCATATTGTCGATAGTACACATTGTTGTTACTGAGCGTCAGTGATGGGGGGATATAGATGTTTATGGATTAGGTGCCAATCAAGCAAGCTGCTTTGGCCTGTATAGTATCAAGCTTCTTGAGTGTTACTGGAGCAGCAACCATCCAGGCAAGTGAAGAGTATTCCATCACACTCCTGATGTGTGCCTTTAAGATGATGGATAAGTATTGGGGATTCAAAAGGTGAGTTACTCGCTGCAGTATTCTTAGCCTCTTGTAGCCATTGTATTCATAATAGTGAGTTCAGTTCGGTTTCTAGTCAATGGAACCCGCCTGTAGGTTGATAGTTGGGAGATACAGTGATAGTAATGCCATCGAATGTCAAGGGGCAATGGTTAGATTGTCTTTTATTGTAGATGACCATTGCCTGGCATTTGCATGGTGTGAATGTTAATTGCCACATGTCAGCCCATGCCTGGATATTATCTAATTGTAAGCTGCTTTGTCATGGATGGTATAAAGCTCTTTGCTTCTTCTTCAAGGTATAAGGTGCCATGGGATGAGTCGAGGTGCATGTTTTGCTTTGGAAGGCATAAGAAGTGAGGGGTGTGAAGGGTGAGGGCTAGAGGTCCTAATATTTAGCATAAATGGTCTGAAATTCCAGAGAACAAGGTGGGTCCTTTAAACAGCCCACCTCAGAACTGGTCAACCTCTGTGGCAGCTTCCATTTTGTATGTGGCGGCAGCAACTCGAGTCTCCATCTCAGACTGAACATCCTACCTTTTAGGCTAACTTCTCCTGAAGAGGCCTGGATGGTATTTTTTTCTCTTGCAACCCAACGCTGGAGTGAAAATACGGGCCCAGGTGTGTAATCACATATGGCACTCTCCAATCTCACGATCACCACAGTTCAGCATTTATTGGTCATTTGAGGAGTAGATTTCCCCAAGTCTCTAGTTAAAGGTCATCTGCAGTTTGCATATTTAAGTCAAGACTCATTTAGAAATTTAGACAGACTATCTGATGGATATAAATCACACAAATTTTGACATCTCATGACAGTTACTGCGTATCATATGAAAAGAATGAGTGGTGTTAAGACTAGTTGTTGTAATGGAACAATTGTAAAGCTACTATTTTGTAGTTTAGATTTTGTACTTTGCTAACAACTCTTGCCTCTCTAAAGCTGTTGACCATGCTGTCAACTTCCAATTCTGTGCCCGTCTTTTCCTGAACTCCATGTTGAGTCATATGCTGTCATGGTATTGAAGTAACCCTTAACAATGTCACAAGTAACACTATATGACTCCAACTGTGGTAAACTATTCCCCTTTATCCCTTATCAACAGTCTCCAACCTTTGTTGACTGCAGCATTCCCCTCCAGTACCTTGGCTATGTCTTCCAGTTTGATGGCACCGCCCTCACTCACTACATTGGCTCCTCTTTCTGTTCCTGCATGTTACCTCGGGGAAATCACAAATATCTAACTTGTGCATTCTCCTATTTCCCATCTGCATTTCTTTCACAGTGATATCCTGTACAAGTATGCTGAGGACTCTCAGCTCTATCTTGCCAACACTTCTCAATCCCCCCACCATCTCTGATTTGTTAGACTGTTTGTCAAACTGAATGAGCAGAATGTTCCCACAGTTAGGAAAACTAGTTATTCCCTAAGCTTTGGTTCAGTTCGTCTCCTGCCAAATATCTGAAGTTAACCCAGATCGTTTGCAACTTTTGTACTTGACTCGAAGATGAGTTTTCAATCACGTATTCACTGCAATGCCAATACTGCCAGCTTCCACCTCCATAGTACCCTCACCTCCACCCCTGCTTCTGCATATCTGCTACTGAAATCTTCATCCATGCATTTGTTATTTCAAGACTTGAGTATTCCAACATCTATGATAATTGATAGGACTCACCTGATGAAAGGATCTCTACCTGAAACATTCAGTCTGTCTTCACAGATGCCACCAGGCCTGTTGTGTTCCTCCAGCATTTTCTGTTTTTATTCTAAAGTTCGCAGCCAACCTCCAACACTTTGAACCCATCTATCCTGACTTGCATCAAGTTCAATTTGTCCATCATACCTTTGCCTTCTAGGTTTCCAGTTCAACAACACATCAACATTAAAATTTGCTTCCTTGCTTTTAAAATCCTTCACAACCTCTCCCCTCAATCTCTGTGACTTCTCTGGCACTTCAATGCTTTAAGATCTCTCTACTTGCATAGCCTTGAATTGCATTGCCAACTATGTCATTATCAAGCCTAGATGCCAGATTTAATGTGGTTAACAGACTATTTGCAACTTCTGTATTGTCCATGACCTCGAGATGAATTTTCAATTACATATTCACTGCAATACCAACATTGCCAGCTTCCACCTCCATAGTAGACTTGCCTCCACACTAAGAACATTGAGAATGTTCTTTCCCTGCTCCTTTGGATGCTTTGCTATGTTAAGGATGCTATATAAATGCAAGTTCTTGTTATTTGAAGGACAATATATGGCTGGAAAGCTCTTTTGCCCCAAACTATCCTGCGATTATGAGATGGTTTTATGCTCAAAATTCTCAACATCAAGCAGGGATCTCTCATGATGGCAGGATTTTCATTTGTTCCATGTGATCCTTCCTTTAAATAGTGAATGAGTTGAAGGAGTGAATTTGACTCTTCTGTATACAGTTATTTAGAGATCCACATTTCCTGATTTACAAAGTACATCAGAAAAATTTTCTTTTTGAAGTGGTGACGCTTCTTACATTTTCTATGATGCTGACAATGCTTACCAAAAACACAGCCGTTAAAAGTTCACTATAAGAATATGGGAGATAGAAGCAGCTCATTGGCTTTTTTGAACCTGCTTCATCACTCAATAAGACCATGTCAGATCTTTTATACCAACACTACCTTCCTATGCAACCTCCAAATTTCTTAATTCCCTTAGTATTCAAATGTCTAATGACCTTTATGTTGATCTCTCTGGGTTTGAAAATTCCAATGATTCAGAATCATTGCAGTCCTAAGTAGCTTTATACCTTTGCCTTCTAGGTTTATGACCCCATCTTCCAGATATCCCCGACCTTCTCATCCAATCCAATTCTATCTAATTCTTCAAAGCTTCAAACTCCAAACTAAATAGACTGAGTCCAGACAATCTCCCCTTATTCAAACTCTCTTCATCCCTGATGAACTTTTGTTGTACTCTCTCCCAAGCACATATGTTCCCTGTTAGGTAAGGAGAGTGAAAAAATACACATAGTATTTCCTTCATGAGGCCTCCTCAATGCCTTGCATAATTGTAGTAAGTATTCTTCACTCCTATATACCAATCCCTTTGTAATAAAAACTGGCATAGCAGTTACCTCCCTGTAACTTGCATGTTAACCTTCTGTGATTCATTTACAAGGGCACCCAGGTCTTTCTGAATGCAAATGTTCATTGCTACTCCTTCTGCCTTTACACTGTATCGTATTGAAAGTTTAGTTTTGATCAGCGATTATATAATCAAAGAATTGGTTTCATGCAATGTTACATATTTTCTGTAGACCATTGCCTGTTACCAAGGAAAGCAATTTTAAACAAGCATAAAATCTCCACCACACCTGCTCGCTGCACAGGTGCCAAACGTAGTAATGTATTTTTTTAAAAGGCCTTACCAGCTAATTGAAGCTTTGAATAATATGAGAGTTTTCTGTTGTGTATTAGTCTGAAAGTATTAAGACTGAGGAATGCCATAAGCATTCTAATTATGACAATGTCATAAAGATTTGTGGAACGGACAGCTTTGAATCTTGGAAGTGTGAGATATAACATTTGATCCTCCTCAAAGTTTCAGTATTAACATCTAATGCAACCTGCAACCAGTTGCTAATATGCGATAAGCTTTATCATATCAATTATAAGAGATTCTTCTAGTTAGACCAGGAAGTAGTTTTCCTCTATCAGACTAGATCATGCAACCTTTATCATGAGCAGCAGTTCATATGGTGTAGTGAGCTCGCATGCCTATAATACATGCTGGGGAACAAAGAAAACTGCAGATGCTGAAATCCAAAGTAAACAGGCAGGAGGTTGGAAACACAGCAAACACATCAGGAGTTGGTAAAGTTGATATTTCAAGGGTAACCCTTCTTCAGGCCTGGGGGTGGGTGTAGGGGGAGCTGCAGATAAAAGGGGTGGCGGGGGCAGGGTGGTGGTGGGGATAGGTGAAGATAGGTAGAAGGTATGACCTGGTTGGTCAATAGGAGGAATGAAACCGGTTGGTGGCAGGGAGCAGTGGAAGGGAGGGGGAGAGGCTGGGAAAGGAGTCGGGGGATGGTTTCCTCCATTGCCACAACAAATCAAACTGCAAATTGGAGGAACAACACCTCATCTTCAGCCTGGGCAGCCTACAGTCTGCAGGACTCAACACTGAGTTCTCCAATTTCAAATAACCTCCCTTCCCATCACCCGACTCCTTTCCCAGTCCCTCACCCTCCCGCTCCCTTCCATTCCTCCCTGCCACCCATCAGACCCATCCCTCCCATTGACCAACCAGGTCGCACCCTCTACCTGTCTTCATCTATCCCCTGTTCACCATCCTGCCCCTGACACCCCCTTGATCTGCAGCCCCCCCTACACCCACACCTTAAGAAGGGTTATACCCGAAATGTCGACTTCTGTCTGTCTGTCTACTATAATACATGGTAAGCAGCAGTGTGGATTTGATTTAACTCATGGTGAGCAGAGGTGTGTTATCTTCAGATTTAATGAAGATAAAGGGGGTGGCAGGGACAGGGTGGTGAAGTGGGGCGGCACAGTGGTTAGTTAGCATTGCTGCCTCACAGCACTAGGGTCCCAGGTTTGATTCCAGCCTCGGGTGACTGTCTGTGTGCACATTCTCTCTGTGTGGGTTTCCTCTGGGTGCTCTAGTTTCCTCCCACCGTCCAAAGATGTGCAGGTCAGGTGAATTGGCCATGCTAAATTGCCCTTGGTGTTAGGTGCATTAGTCAGAGGGAAATGGGTCTGGGTGGGTTACTCTTCAGAGGGTCGGTGTGGACTTGTTGGGCTGAAGGGCCTGTTTCCACACTGTAGGGAATCTAATCTAATCATTAACTTTAAGTTGCCAGCTCATACAACACAGCAGCAGGCAAGAGTTAAAGCTTTAAAAACTGAACAGAAGAAACTCTTGTAGCAGCCCTCAGAATGGTTTCTGACTTGGTAAGAAATGAACTGCGACAGGAAAAATAACAACTCGTTGGAGAAAGGGAATTAGTAACCCCAAAGCAGATGCACGGTGCATTGTGAGGTGGTTGTGGTGCGAGGTGTAATTCCGAATCACAGTTCAGCTGGTGAGTGAACAGTCATTGGAGGCTTTGTTAGTAAAATTAAAAGGTCTTGGTAGGCAAGGGGAAACCTGAAAGAAGCACATTATTCCGGGCAGGAAAAGCAAGAAGTTCAAAAGTTATCTGCTGCTCAAATCAAGCGTTGCCACCACAACAAGCAGACACCATGACGCACACCACTAAAAGAGAAGTAAAGAGCCTCATAAGAAATACTGAATGAAGGTCACAAACTCGTGAAGCCAACAATTAAAGTGATAACATTTTGCAGATTAAAATTCTATGCAGGCTTACTCTAAAGAGAATAGAAAGTTTAGAAATCTATGTTACAATCACAGAAATTGCAGGAAATGTTTCATAAGAGCTTCAATAAAGACAGGAATAATTTATTTAAACTGAGGAGGAAAAAAATTTAGTAAAGAAAAGGGGGTCTTTACGAAGGTCACAAAAAGTAGGAATCACCAGTAAAAACCAAGTAGGAAGAGACTATAAAGTTGTATTGTCACTGGCCATGTAATCCAGAGATCCAGACAAATTTGTGGGGATATGGGTTCAAATCCCACCATAACAAATGGCAAAATTTGAATTCAATAAAAATCTGGAATTAAAAAATCAAATGATGACCATAAATCCATTGTTATAAAAACCCATGTTGTTCTCTAATGTAATGTCCTTTAAGGGCCTAAACACAGGCGAGTCAAACATCAGATTGTTTTACCTGTACTCATGGAATGATACATTTCACAGTGTCCCAGGCAACATCATCACCATTCCTGGGTATATCTTGTCTCATTGGCAGGTCAGACACATAAGAGGTGGCAGAATGATGGTGCCTTGCGACTTTGTGAAGTCCCCTGGGCATTAGGTCAAACTTGAACATGGAAACTCCCTGCTGATTATTACATAATTGCCTCCCATTCAGCTAATGATTCAGTATTCCTTCATATTGAACAGCACTTGGAGGAAGCATTGAGTGTGGGAAGGGTGCAGGGTAGGGGATATCAGTGCCCCTCACCAAGAGTGGCTCAACATCCCCACTATTGATCCAACTGGTCAGGTCCTAAAGGAGAAGGGTCCTAGACTGGATTTGAAGAAGACTGTGAGGGAACAAAATAGAGGGAAAACATACTTGACTTCATCCTCACCAATCTACCTGCTGCATATGCATCAGTCCATGAGAGTATCGGTGTGAGTGACTACAGCACGTTCTTTGTGGAGACACAGTTCTGTCTTCCCATCATATTGAGCGTAACTATCACCATGTTAAATGGAATAGACTGCAAACTGATGTAGGAACTCAAGACTGGGCATCCATGAAGTGCTGTGGGCCATCAGCAGCAGCAGCAGACTTGTGCAACACAATCTGCAATTTCATGGTTTGGCATAGTACAGGAAAGAGTGCAGGAAATCCTCAAGTGCAAAGGTGAAGAGCCAGACGTGGTGGTGCATGTTGGCACAAATGACATCGGGAAAAAGAGGATGGGCATTCTACAGCGGGACTTCGGAGAATTCGGAAGAAGGCTGAAAAGCAGGACATCCAGGATGGTTACCTCCGGTTTGCTTCCAGCTCCTCAGGTTGGAGAGGATAATGGACTTGAATGTGTGGCTGGGGAACTGGTACAGGAAGCAAGAATTTAAATTCTTGGATCACTGGGGTATGCTTAGCGGTAAGGATAAATTATACAAGCGGGGCAGGTTGCACTTTAATAGGTGGGGGACAGCATTCTGGCAGGTAGGTTTGCCACTGCAACACAGCTGCATTTAAACTAAATAGTGGGGGGGGAGGGGACAAACTGGAAGTTTAAGAAGGAAGTTAAAGGAAAAGTTAGAACAAGAGAAGTCAAGAAAGACAAGGGAATCAATGGAGCCGAAAACTCAAAAAAGGATCATGCCGTAAGGTCAAGTGAAATAGGGATTGATAGGAAGGGTGAGGGGAGTAACAAATTAAAAATATTATATATGAGTGCACGAAGCATTAGAAATAAGGTGGATGAGCTTGAGGCTCATTTGGAAATTGGAAGTTACGATGTTGTGGGGATAACTGAGACATGGCTTAAGTGGACAGGGCCTGGGAAATAAATATTCAAGGCTATACATGCTATCATAAGGACAGACTGACTGGCAGAGGGGGTGGGGTGGCCCTGTTGGTAAGGAATGATATTCAGTCCCTTGCGCGGGGGGACCTAGAATCAGGGGATGTAGAATCAGTATGGATAGAGCTGAGAAATTCTAAGGGTAGAAAGACCCTAATGGGAGTTATCTACAGGCCCCCAAACAGTAGCCTGGATGTAGTGTGTAAGATGAATAAGGAGCTGAAATTGGCCTGTAGCAAAGATATTACTACAGCTGTTATGGGGGATTTCAACATGCAGGTAGACTGGGAGAATCAGGGTGGTACTGGACCCCAAGGAAGGAAGTTTGTGGAGTGCCTCCAAAATGGATTCTGAGAACAGCTTGTGCTGGAGCCTACCAAGAAGAAAGCAATTCTGATCTGGTGTTGTGCAACGAACCAGATTTGACCAGGGACCTCAAAGTAAAGGAGCCATTAGGAGGTAGTAACCACAATACAATAAGCTTTAATCTGCAGTTTGAAAGGGAGAGGGTAGAATCGGTAGTGACAATATTTCAGTTGAATAAAGGGAACTATGGAGCTATGAGGGAGGAGCTGGACAAAGTTCAATGGTGCAATACCCTAGCAGGGATGGCAGTGGAGGAACAATGGCAGATATTTCTGGGTATAATGCAGAAGATGCAGGATCAGTTCATTCCAAAAAGGAAGAAAGATCCTAAGGGGAGGCAGGGTGGGCTGTGGCTGACGAGGGAAGTTAAGGACCATATAAAGACAAAAGGGAAAAAGTATAACATAGCAAAAATGAGTGGGAAATCGGTGGACTGGGAAGCTTTTAAAGAACAACAGAGGATAACTAAAAAGGAAATACGCAAAGAAAAAATAAGGTACGAAGGTAAACTGGCCAAAAATATAAAGGAGGATAGTAAAGGTTTTTTTAAGTATGTGAAAAGAAAAAAAAATGGTTAAGACCAAAATTGGGCCCTTGAATACAGAAACGGGTGAATTTGTTACAGGGAACAAAGAAATGGCAAAAGAGTTAAATTGGTACTTTAGATCTGTCTTCACTGGGGAAGACACGAGCAATCTCCCAGATGTAATATTGGCTGAAGGACCTGAACTGAAGGGAATTTATATTTGGCAGGAAATGGTGTTGGAGAGACTGTTATGTCTGAAGGCTGATACGTCCCCAGGACATGATGGTCTACATCCCAGGGTACTAAAGGAGGTGGCTCTAGAAATCGTGGATGCATTGGTGATCATTTTCCAATGTTCTATAGATTCAGGATCAGTTCCTATGGATTGGAGCGTGGCTAATGTTGTCCCACTTTTTAAGAAAGGAGGGAGAGAGAAAACAGAATTATAGACCAGTTAGTCTGACCTCAGTGGTGGGACAAATGTTGGAGTCAATTATAAAGGACAAAATTACGACACATCTGGATAGCAGTAAGAGGATAGGTCAGAGTCAGCATGGATTTATGAAGGGGAAATCATGCTTGACTAATCTTCTGGAATTTTTTGGGTATGTAACTCTGAAGATGGACAAGGGAGATCCAGTGGATGTAGTATACCTGGATTTCCAAAAAGCCTTTGATAAAATCCCACATAGGAGGTTAGTGAGCAAAATTAGGGCACATGGTATTAGGGGCAAAATACTGACATGGATTGAAAATTGGTTGGCTGACAGGAAACAAAGGGTAGTGATAAACGGCTCCCTTTCGGAATGGCAGGCGATGACCAGTGGTGGGACCGCAGCTTTTTACAATGTACATTAATGATATAGATGAAAGTATTAAAAGTAATATTAGCAAATTTGCTGATGACACAAAGCTGGGTGGCATGGTGAAATGTGAGGAGGATGTTAGGAGAATACAGGGTTACCTGGACAGGCTAAGTGAGTGGACGGATGCATGGCAGATGCAGTTTAATGTGGATAAATGTGTGGTTATCCACTTTGGTGGCAAGAACAGGAAGGCAGATTACTACCTAAATGGAGTCAAGTTGGGTAAAGGGACAGTACAATGAGATCTAGGTGTTCTTGTACATCAGTCAATGAAAACAAGCATGCAGGTACAGCAGGCAGTGAAGAAAGCTAATAGCATGCTGGCCTTCATAAGAAGAAGAATTGAATATAGAAGCAAAGAGGTCCTTCTGCAGTTGTACAGGGCCCTGGTGAGACCACACCTGGAATAGTGTGCACAGTTTTGGTCTCCAAATTTGAGGAACGACATTCTGGCTATTGAGGGAGTGCAGCGTAGGTTCACGAGGTCAATTCCCGGAATGGCGGGACTATCTTATGCTGAAAGATTGCAGCGACTGGGCTTGTATATGCTTGAGTTTAGAAGGCTGAGAGGGGATCTGATTGAGACATATAAGATTATTAAAGGATTGGACACTCTGGAGGCAGGAAACATGTTTCCGCTGATGGGTGAGTCCCGAACCAGAGGACACAGTTTAAAAATGTGGTTCAGGCCACTCTGTTCTAAGTGGCCTGAACCACAGGCCACTTAGAACAGAGTTGAAGAGAAACTTCTTCACCCAGAGAGTGGTGGGTGTATGGAATGCTCTGTCCCAGAAGGCTGTGGAGGCCAAGTCTCTGGATACTTTCAAGAAAGAGTTGGATAGAGCTCTTAAGGATAGTGGAATCAAGGGTTATGGGGATAAGGCAGGAACAGGATACTGATTGAGGATGATCAGCCATGATCATAATGAATGGTGATGGTGGCTCGAAGGGCAGAATGGTCTACTCCTGCACCTATTGTCTATTGTCTAAGCCAGGGGATCACCCCTGGTTCAATGGCGAGTGCAAGAGGACATGCCAGGAGCAACACCAGGCATACCAGAAAATGAGGTGTCAACCTGGTGAATCTACATAATAGGACTATTTGCATGCCAAACAGCATAAGCAGCAAGTGATAGTCAGAGTTTAGCGATGCCAGAGCCAACAGATCAAATCTAAGCTCCGTAATTCTGCTACATCCAGCTGTGAATGGTGATGGACAAATAAACAAATCAATGGAAGAGAAGGTTCCACAAGTATCTCCTTAATCAATGATGGGAGAACCCAGCACAGTGCAAAAGATAAGGCTCAAACATTTGCAACAATCTTCAGCCAGAAATACAGAATGGATGATCCATCTCAGCATCCTCCAGAGGTCCCAAGTAGCATTGCAGATGCCAGTCTTCACCCAATTCGATTCACTCCACACTTATGCTAAAGGCATGTGCTCCAGAACTAACTGCACCCTTAATCAATTTGTGCCAGTTTAGCCGCAACACTAACTCTACCAAACAATGTGAAAAGATTATCAGGTATGTTCTGTACACAAAAACCAGGGCAAATCCAACCTGGTCAATTTCTTTCCCACCAGTCTACTCTCAATCATCAGTAAAGTGATGGAAAATGTCATCAGCAGTACTATCAAGCAGCACCTGTTCAACAATAACCTGATCAGTGATGTTTAGTTTCATTCTGCCAGGGTCACTCAGCTCCTGACCTCATTACAGCTTTGGTTCAAGGATGTGCTGGATGAAACAGTTCAACTCCAAATGTGAGGTGACAGTAGCAGCCCGTGCATTATGGTCGCATGTGATCGAGTGTAGTATCAAGAAACCCAAGAAAAACTGGAGTCAATGGGAATCGGGGGGGAAACTTTCCATTGATCGGTATCATATCTGACTCATAGAAAGATAGTTGTGGTTGTTGGAGGTCATTCATCTCCACCCTAAGACATCTCTGTAGGAGTTCCTCAGGGTAGTGTCCCAGTCACACCCGTCTTCAACTGCTTCATCAATGACTTTCCCTCCATCATAAGGTCAAAAGTAGGGATGTTCACTGATGATTGCCCAACGTTCAGCACTATTCATGATTTTTCAATGATAAAGCAGTCCATGTCCAAATAAAGAAAGATATGAACAATATCCAGGTTTTGGCTACCAAATCATATCCCCCAACTCATCCCAAGGCCTCTATACTTTGAAGAAAAGCAAGCAGCTCCATGCCACCCAGGACAAAGCAGCTTACAATTAGACAATATCCAGGCTTGGACTGACGAGTGACAAGTAACATTTGCACCACACAAAATGCCAGACAGGGCCATTGCTAACAAGAGGTAACAAGAGGTAACCTAACCATTGCCCTTTGATATTCAATGTTGTTACTATCATTGAATTCCCCCATTGTCAACATCCTGGTCAGAAAGTGAACTGGACTCACCATATAAATACTGTAGCTTCAAGAGCAAATCTTAAGCTAGGAATCCTGCAGTGATTAATTCACCTCCTGACATCCCAAGGCTTGTCCACCAATTACACAACACAAGTCAAGATCACTTGTCTGGATGAGTGTAGCTCTAATACTCAAGAAGCTTAACACATTCCAGGACAAAGCAGCCTGCTTGTTTGAAGCCACATCCACATTCACTTGTTCCCACCCGCTGATGCTGTGTGTACCATCTGTAAGAAACAATACAGAAAGTCATCAAAGCTTCTTAGTCAACATCTGCCAAACATGCAATCACATCCATCTACAAGGGCAAGAGCAGCAGATATATGGGAACACTGTCATCTGCGAGTCCCCCTCCAAGCCACTCATCACCCTGAGTTGGAACTATATTGCCATTCCTTCATTATTGCTGAGTTAAAGTCCTAAAACTCCCTCTCTAATGCTATTGTGGGTCTACCTGGACTGCGGTTCAAGAAGGCAGCACACCACCATCTTCTCGGGCAACTAGGAATGGGCGTTGAATGCTGACCCAGCCAAAGACATCTCATGAATGAATGAAAAAGCCTAATAAAAACCTTAATAGAAAACAATTGAATGAAGTTAGTTCTGTTAGCACAAAAGAATTTGTTTTGTATGATCAATGAGATGGGAACCAGTGTCTGTACTAAATTGGTGCAAATGTTTTCCATTTCCATTAACTGTGAAGAAAACTCAGACTGCAAGAGTCAGCAAGGTTTACAAGGCAAACCAAACAGTGAGATAGCCATGAATAACATTCTACACCAGAGCCAAATTAAAAGTTTGGAACTGAGGTAACTCAGAGTACAACACCGTGAGACTGTGAACGTGCTAGTTTCACCAATACTGAGATTACTGGAGGCAAATGAGAGTCCAAACCACTCAAGTAGTGCAAGTAAAAAAAAATTACATGCTTCAGCAGAAATCCACTGACTGATTGAGAATAAAAATCTGCTGACCCAGATTGAAGATGTGGTGAACAAAACTTGACAAGGAAGCACCACTGAGACAGGATGACCATTGTCCAAATATTCAACATACCACTAAGAAGAAATTGCTTATTACAGCAGTGAAGATGTCCTCCATTAAGGAAATCGAAGAGATTCAAGTTTCTCTGGTTTAAAGAGACATAAAGACCTCAGACTGTCAGGAAGGGAATACAAAGCAACAGCCCTCCAACTGGCAAACTTCCAGTCTTCCATGTTTATAGGGAATGGTAAATGTAATTAGCTGTGCAAATGTATCATGTTAATCATGAAGGAAAAAAGCTGCTGGGGAATATTGCTTATGGATCTGGAAGGATTAACACCGAGAGGAGAATTGCTGGAAAATTGAATTAATTGAATCTTGATTCAAGGCCACTTGCTGGATTCATATTTACCCTCATTTGAACTGTTCCCCAAGTTTTTTACTGATCATTTCATTTTCAAAGATTTGATACTTTGAATGAAAAGAAAATTGGATTGATTATACTTTGATAGTGTACAATGAGCTTTGAGGATCAACAGCTCATTTTACAATTTTCACAATTTCTGCTTCCATTGGCTTCAGTTAAAATTGATTTGAGTATTGGGACAGATGTAAAACAGATGGTTAATTCACTATCATTCATTTTAAAATATTGCACAAAGTCAAATTTCCCCAGAAGAATTGTATTATCTGTTGAGACTGTGGTTTGTGACATATTAGACATTAACTGTGGTATAAATGGTCAACTCAGTTCAGTGGGGGAACTCTTGTCTGTCAGTTTCAAGTGAATTAATTCTCATTGCAGAACACAAATTGATGTTTTTCTGTCTTTCAGTATAATCCTCAGCCTAAAACACCTCCATTTAAAACAGTCAATTGCCTACAATGGCTGAGAAATGAAAACCATTCCTAATTTGTGTGAAAGTCAATCTCAAAGTTACTGTTTATAGTGTCTATAAGTGCTCCACTTATCCTTGGCAAAAAACCTGTTTTCTCCCCAGCTCACACCTCATTAATGTGCACAAAATTCAAGAACAAACATAAATAAATAAATAACATTTCATTGCAGTGCATTGAATGTCGTAAAAAACAGAATAAAAAAATGTTATTAAGTTGTGAACTTTTTTACCTTTCCAGTGAATTTACGCATGCAGTCCATTAGCTGTAATAAATAGGCCAGATTTGAAAATTATCCAGTAAATACAGAACCACAAATAACACTGGATTATTTATATTACATTTTATTCAGCTATTTAGTTTAGATTAGATTAGATTAGATTATTTACAGTGTGGAAACAGGCCCTTTGGCCCAACAAGTCCACACCAACCCGCCAAAGCGCAACCCACCCAGACCCATTCCCCTACATTTACCCCTTCACATAACACTACGGGCATTTTAGCATGGCCAATTCACCTAACCTGCACATTTTTGGACTGTGGGAGGAAACCGGAGCACCCAGAGGAAATTCACGCAGACACGGGGAGAATGTGCAAACTTCACACAGTCGCCTGAGGTGGGAATTGATCTGTAAGTTCACAGAATAAATCATTTTTAACATTAAGCTGCTTCTAAATTAGGAATAAACATTCTAATTACATTGAAGTCTATAATACCTTAAATGAAACTTCCTCTGAAGTGCCTCTGGTCAACTGGAAACCAAGTGTATCAATCAAGTGAGAGTACCCAGTCTGAAACTTCACCTAGTTGCACTCTCTTCCCTCTATAACCCACTCACAATAATAGCCAGGCCTGTAGGTCAGCACAGTCCACATGCTTTGTTGACATTTTCTAATCAATGTTTTCACAGATATTATGACATATCTTGAAACCAGGCATTCTGGCTCAGGGGTAGGGACATGACCACTGTGCCACAAGAACCATGCTTTGTCAATTATTTAAAACAACAAGTTCTAAATCTATAAGGAAGGTGAAGATCCTCAAGAAAACACAGACTCAATCTCATTACCAGCCAGGATCTTGGCCATCAGATAACACTGGCTATTGCACATAATTAACCACCTGATAAAGGAGCGGCGCTCCGAAAGCTAGTGCTTCCAATTAAACCTGTTGGACTATAACCTGGTGTTGTGTGATTTTTAACTTTGCACATAATGAATGAATTGTACTCATACAAATTCACGAACGATGCTGTACTAATGGATTCCTATATCGATGGAGATACATGTGATATTAAACTGAGGCTTTCTTCACTTGAGATATTAAACTGAGGCCTGACTGCCTGTTGAGGAAGGTATAACAACATCTATGGTATTGTATTAAGAAAGAAGAAGAGTAATTCTTCAACTGTTCTGAGAAAAATGTTTTTCTTGAACAATGGCCGCAAAATGGATCAATTGGTTACTCATCTCATTGCTTGGTGGCACAACTTTGTGTCTAAGTTGGCAACTGCATCCAAACAGCAATAATTACAAACTTTGAAAATAATTAATTGCAATGTGGTACATAGAGATGCCCTGAGTACATGAAAGACATTAGATTTGGAGTCACATGTAATTCTTAAGCATCTCATTTATTGATCAAGTTAACATGAATCAGTCTAACTAAATGTGAAGATAAGTAAGAGTCTTTTTTTGTTATAGGGAAGAAACACTAACCACTCTACTGCATCTTACTCTTTCAAGTGATTATTAACAAAATAATCATCATGCTTTAAATGAAATTGTTTGAGTGATAGTGTTACTCAGTAGGTATAGATAATACCTGTGGTTCAAGACCATAAGACCATAAGACCATAAGACATAGGAGTGGAAGTAAGGCCATTCGGCCCATCGAGTCCACTCCGCCATTCAATCATGGCTGATGCGCATTTCAGCTCCACTTTCCAGCGTTCTCCCCGTAGCCCTTAATTCCTCGAGACAACAAGAATCTATCAATCTCGGCCTTGAAGACATTTAGCGTCCCGGCTTCCACTGCACTCCGTGGCAATGAATTCCACAGGCTCACCACTCTCTGGCTGAAGAAATGTCTCCGCATTTCTGTTCTGAAATGACCCCCTCTAATTCTAAGGCTGTGTCCACGGGTCCTAGTCTCCTCGTTTAACTGAAACAATTTCCTAGCATCCACCTTTTCCAAGCCATGTATTATTTTGTACGTCTCTATTAAGTCTCCCCTTAATCTTCTAAACTCCAACGAATACAATCCCAGTATCCTCAGTCGTTCCTCATATGTTAGACCTGTCATTCCAGGGATCATCCGTGTGAATCTCCGCTGGACACGTTCCAGTGCCAGTATGTCCTTCCTGAGGTGTGGGGACCAAAACTGGACACAGTACTCCAAATGGGGCCTAACCAGAGCTTTATAAAGTCTTAGTAGTACATCTCTGCTTTTATATTCCAACCCTCTTGAGATAAGAGACAACATTGCATTCGCTTTCTTAATCACGGACTCAACCTGCATGTTTACCTTTAGAGAATCCTCGACTAGCACTCCCAGATCCCTTTGTGCTTTGGCTTTATTAATTTTCTCACCATTTAGAAAGTAGTCTATGCTTTTATTCTTTTTGCCAAAGTGCAAGACCTCGCACTTGCTCACGTTAAATTCCATCAGCCATTTCCTGGACCACTCTCCCAACCTGTCGAGATCCTTCTGTAGCCTCCCCACTTCCTCAGTACTACCTGCCTGTCCACCTAACTTCGTATCAATAAGCTGGTATGTTCAAGAAGCTGGTTTTATGGTTATGACCATTATTGTTTCTAATAAAGCTGTGATGATAAAATATTCTGAAGGTACTAGTAGAAGCCTAAATCACCAGGATCAATTATCAAAATATTGTCTTAATTCTACCCATCTTAAGTTAAATTTTATTTTAATTATGACTTTATGAGCAAATTTATAGTAAATAAAATTTAAAAAATCAATATTCAGCATTTTCTCTTTAAATTTCATGTTGTATTCACACAAAAATTCGAAAGTTGCATTTTACTAATTAAATCTGCAAGTTATGCATTCAATCAGAGGCACTTATCAATTTGTCACTTTATGGATCTTTCATCTTGTAACTCCCAACAGTTGTTAAGATCAGCTTTCTTAAAAACCGTTGTTCAGGTGAGAAAGTTGTTAACCCCTGCACTAAATAAGTGGAGGTTAGATTGTATATTTTTCACTGTACTCATGTATTCCTATGCTTGAGTACAGGTGACAATAAAATCTAATTCTAATGTTAATTCTAGTTCATGATTGTGACTATCAATATAGGCTATTGTTCATGATTAATTAAAAATCAAATTAGTGCTTCATAGAAATTCTGCTATTTCCAAGTATATGATACTTAGCAGGGATTGTGAAAGAAATAGCCTTAGACAGTAGCTGAACATTATCAGGAATTCAACAGGTCAAATTAGAAAATAAGAGAATGTGCCATTTCATAAACAACAGTGCTTACCTTATTGAACATCAATGACAGATCAAAATCTAATGTAAAAGATGTAAAATATCATTATTTCACATTCCTTAGACATGTATAGGTTGAAGCCTGATTTCAAAGATGAACTAAGGCTTTTTCTAGAAACATGTTACCAACTTAACTCAGTTTAAATGCATTACTTTTTATGTTCTGAAGATTCTGTTGTTTCTTCTTGTTGTTGCTTAATTCAACAAACCAACCTAAAGGGTCAGAATTTTAGGATGTTGAACTTGATGATAGCCGCTGACAATTAGGTTTCACACTAAGCTTATCATTAAAAAAAACTTCTGTATTCAATTTTCATGCCCCCACACTCCCCTCCACTCACCCAGCCACCTACTTGGTATTCAAAACAGAAAGATTAAGATTTATGGTGAAAGCATTCAAGTAGAACAAACACAAACATACCCTTGGGTTGTGATTGAGGTGAAGAAGCAGAACAGCAAGTAGAAATCCTGAGTTCAAATATACTAATTATTTTTACACAGTGACAGTTATAGACAGTGACATTGAAAATGTGCAAGAAATTGAAATCCTATGGATTTCTGGAGCCTATAGGGAAAATCATAATGTCCCCCCAGAGAGAATCCTGGTATCCTTTCTGGCAACCTCTTGTCTACAGGAGACCTATGCACAGGCCTAGGGTGACCAGCCCAACCCCTCCCCTGTTAAGGTAAGTGACTAATTGCTGCCCTATTCATGGCCACTTCTTTGGCTGCTGGCAGGAGGCATTCAGGGACATGGGAAAGCCTGATAGATTATGCCATCTGCGTGTCGGACAAGAAAGGTGTGGGCTCCTCCATCATAGGCCCCTTATCCAGATGTAGGTGTTCCTCTCCTCACCTATTCACCTCCTGGGTCAGTAGCTCTCTGAGGTGGGACTTGGGAGTAGAATTCCCACTTTCAGCCGCAGGGTATCAGTGAGGACTGACCCCACCAAATCTTAGAGTGATAAGACAGGAATCTCCAACATCAAAAAAAGGCTGTCCCATGGGGGTGAGATTAGACTCTGTTGTGGAGTTTAGAGTATACTGCAGGGAAGTGAAAATTACTCACTTTGCAAGGAAAAATGATAAAGCACAGCATTTTATCAAACGTGGGTAGCATGGTGGCACAGTGGTTAACACTGCTGCCTCACAGAGCCAGGAGCCTAGGTTTGATTCCACCCTTGGGCGATTGTGTGGAGTTTATATGTTCTCCCCATGTCTGCATGGGTTTCTGCTGGGTGCTTCGGTTTCCTTCCACAGTCCAAAGTTGTGTAAGTTAGGTTCTTTGGCCATGCTAAATTGTCCCATACTGGCCAGGGATGCATAGGTTAGGCATGTTAGCCGTGGGAAATGCAGGGGGATACGTCTGGGCGGGATGCTGTTCAGAGGGTCGGTGTGGACTCATTTGGCTGAATGGCATGTTTTCACATTATAGGGATTCTATGGAACATACCTATGGGATTGTTATAAATGCAAAACTAAACACTGTAGATGCTGAAAGTTTAAAATAACATAAATTAGTAGAGACTAGTAAGTATTGCTATTCAGAGGAATTTGTCCTTGCATATAAATCATAGGAGTGTAACTTGCAGTTTCTGCAAGAAAGTAAATGATAACCTAAACTTTATTGCAATGCGGTTAGAGTACAAGAGTAAAGGGGGTTAAAATGGGACCCAGTAATGAATATTTTATGAATGCTTCAAATTCCCTTACAATTCCAACCACCAAATGAAGGAGCAGCGCTCAGAAAGGTAGTGCTTCCAAATAAACCTGTTGGACTATAATCTGCTGTTGTGTGATTTTTAACTTTGTCCACCCAGTCCACAACAGCATCTTCATATGATTATGGTTTACCTCTAGCATGAAGCAGGTAAATGCCGTATTGGAAAATAAATTAATTAATGGCTGCACACTTAACATCCACTGATAGTATGCCGTGGAAGCAGATCGTGATATTAATCAATGTACAATGTCACAAACATTGCTGTTTTTGAAATCTACCTTCCTTTAAACTCACATAATTAATTAAAATGTTAAATAGCATTCTTATGAACGGAAATTCATGTGCCTCCTGTTTTGTCAGAGTCGTGTGACCTCCACTTCGAGGTACTCGCTGTAAGCATCCATCCTTTAGCCTTCTTTATCTTTTCCTAGACAGTCCCTCAAGACTAAGGGTATTATCCTCCACCCTGAAGTCAAAGATTCTGAGATGACTGAACATCCAATTCTGGATTCAGTCAGGTGGGGCAGTCAGGTAGGTGCTTATGGTCTCCATCTTGATCTGTCAGAAATGCAAGGGATGGTCAACACTTTCACAGATGATTCTTCTCCAGAAGGACATTTTTGGGCAAGAGATTGCCATGAGTTGGTGCAGATGTTGTACTTCTTCACAGAGACTTTGAGAGTGTCCTTAAAGCATTTCCTCTACCCAGCAGATAACTATGAGCTGAAACAAAGCTCAGAGTAGAGGGCAAGCAAATGTATGGCCTGTTCAATGCAGCTGATTAACAGCTCTTCAACACTCAATCTCAACTTTACTCTGACACCACGTAATAAGTTCGCTGCATTAAATATCAGTATAATTCCTTAGTCTGGAGGATCAAAACTGTTCACAGCATTATAGGTTGGTATAAATCATTGCTTGTTTAATCTTAGCGAAACCTACCACTTTTAAAACTCCATTCCCTTTGAAATTAATACCTACATTCCATTTGCCTTTCCCTTTTCCAACTGAACTTGAACACTAGCTTTTTGTGTTTCATGTACAAGGACTCCAGTACCCACTGTGTTGTAGCCTTCTGCAGTCTTTCTCCATTTAAATAACTTCAAGTTCCTCTATTCTTCATGCCAAAATGCATACACTCACATTTTCACTCATTATCTTCCACCTGCCAGTTTTATGCTCTTTCACCTAACTTGCATATGGTTATCTGCAGTGTTTAATCAAACAGGTGGGTGCTGTGTTGTATGGGATCATGCTCAATTTCACACCTGCACCACATGTCAGCAGCAAACACTTGGCAAACATTGTGGATGATGCTTCAACCAAACGGTTAAGCTCAAAGTCTGTGTGGAGTAGTCCTCCATCAGGCCAAGGGAATAAGTAATCAGTCAGAGGTTCCCATGATGGCAGCATCTGATATCATTTCAGGGACTTGGACATGGTCAGTTGGCCATGTGGGCATTTAGGATACATGGTTCCATATCATTATGGTCCAGGGAATGGGCTATGGTCAGTCTGGCAGGTCCAGTGCAACTAGCCTGGGAATTCACAGGAAGTCAGATGTGGTGCTGCACAGGAATCAGTCAGGGGTCTGTTCTGTCATCAATTGGACCTTCCTTCCAAGTTGATCAGAGGTAAGCTATTGTCAGTTCTAATAGTTCAATGGAAGTTGAGGAAATTAATTCTGGGGATTGGGGCAATATTCTGGGATGCAGAAGGGACAATAATTGTGAAAGAAAGGAAACTCAATGTGTAAGGGGGAGATGATGAAGTATGGGAGGAAATGGGTATACCATATTACTGGTGGTCATCAATGGTCACAACTACCCTGGCTTCAATGGGAGAACACTTAAGCACAATGCATGACTATGCTGTAGGATCAGGGTTTGTGGGTAATGTCGAGAGATTAAGTTGCAATTCAAAGAGGTGTGTGGAAATGTGTGGACATTCAATACTGATGGTCTCAACAAAGTCTACCAGAAAGAACGGAACATGGAGGTTCAGGGCCCCTTGATGCTGAGCCTTTAACTCAAATAAAGACCAAGAGTGCTGGGGAAACTCAATGGGTTTGGAAACAATTTTAGATTAGATTAGATTAGATTAGATTACTTAGAATGTGGAAACAGGCCCTTCGGCCCAACAAGTCCACACCAACCTGCCGAAGCGCAACCCACCCAGACCCATTCCCCTACATTTACCCCTACCCTTAACACTATGGGCAATTTAGCATGGTCAATTCACCTAACCTGCACATTTTTGGACTGTGGGAGGAAACCGGAGCACCTGGAGGAAACCCACGCAGACAAGGGAAGAATGTGCAAACTCCACACAGTCAGTCGCCTGAGGCTGGAATTGAACCTGGGTCTCTGGCGCTGTGAGGCAGCAGTGGTAACCACTGTGCCACCGTGCCACCCACAACATCTGTGGAGAAAACAGAGTTAATGATCCAAGTTGAATATGATGCATCTTCAGAACCATTCTTCAGTTCAGAAGAAGTATATTCCTCTCAGAGGAACTGATTATCTTGTCAATATTGATGATTATTCTGACCACTAGGAGCTAGCCTAACTGACTACTGGTGAGATTATGGAATACTTAGGGGTGGCATGGTGGCTCAGTGGTTAGCACTGCTGCCTCACAGTGTGAAGGACCTGCGTTCAATTTCATCCTCAGGCGACTGCATGGAGTTTACACATTCTCCCCGTGTCTGCATGGGTTGCCTCCAGGTACTCTGGTTTCCTCCCACAGTCCAAAGATGTGCAGGTAAGGTGGATTGGCTATGCTAAATTGCCCATAGTGACCGGGGATGTGCAGGCAATGTAGATTAGCCATGGGAAATGCAGGGCTACAGGGAAATGCAAGGCTACAGGGTTGAGGTTGAGTCAGGGGGGATGCCTTTTGAAGGGTCAGTGTGGTCTTAATGGGCCAAATAGCTTGCTTCCACACTGTCGGGATTCGGTGATCTACTTGAAAGTGCAATCCAGTCAGTATGACTTTCCAGACACTGAGGTGAGTGACAGTGGTGGCCAGTTGACAAGTGAAGAACTCCACTGCTTCATAAAGGTTAGGAAATTTTAAGACTGTGCATCACCTTCACACTATCCCCAGTCAAACGCAGTGATTAACAATTGAACTTTGCTCTGAAAAGCTAAGTGACAGTGAAAAAGTCTTCAGATGCATGAGAACCACAGGACATAAGAAATAAGAGTAGGTCATTCAGCCTGCTTCACCATTTAGTAAGATTACTAAGGGTCTGTTTCCGTGCTGTACATCTCTATAACTCTATAGATGATCAGATTGTGGCCTTAACTCCTTGTCCCACCTGCCTCCCCTAATCCACAACTCCTGGTCAATCAACATTTGGAGATGCCGATGTTACGATCGAGCGTTTCATGATCACCTGATGAAGGAGCATCGCTCCAAAAGCTAGTGTGCTTCCAATTAAACCTGTTGGACTATAACCTGGTGTTGTGTGATTTTTAACTTGGTTAATCAACAATCCACCTGACATTACCTTTGAATAAAATCAATGGCACAACCTCCACTAGTCATAAGGGTGGAGTCCTCCAATACTAACAACTCTTTGAGAGAATAAAGTCCTACCCATTGCCATCACATATGAGACATCTTTTATTTTTAAATTGTGCATCCTGATTCTATATTCTCTAATACTGCCTTATGATTACCTCTTATTCTTTTAAACTCCAGTGAGTATAGGTCTGACTAGCTCAAACTTTCCTCGTAAGATAAATCCCTCATCTCACAGTAAATTTAATGGACCTTTCTGAACTGCTTCCAATGTAGGTATTTCACTCTTTCAGTAAAGTGACAAAAACTGTCCACAGTAGGGTATGTGTGATCTGTATAGTTGGCCTATACAGTTGTGGCCAGACTTCCCTACTTCATACTCCATCTCACTTCTCCTTGCAAAATAAAATAACATTTCATTTCACTTCTTAAATATTCACTGTGCCGATGTGCTGACTCTTTGTGATTTATTATCCATAGTGTAATGTGTTCTTCTGCATCAAAAAATATTGATATTCATATTTGACTAGCAATTGACACCTAGATTAATTATGTTATTGATAGTTTATATTTCCTTTTTTCCAGCTTTAAAGCTTGAACGGATGGTTAAGTTCTGAGACTGACATCAAAAGCTTTAATGTTTTCAGTTTTGGTACTTTTGTTGACATAATTTACATTTGAGTTGCAAAATCCCATCATGAAATGGGGCTATTGATACAGCTGGAAATATCAATTTGTTTATCTTGTAGATTTTATGACCAGTTATAAGTTTTTCTCAAATGGGTTTTGAAAGGCTGTTAATTTAGTTTGTCAGTTTTATGAGCATCTCATCGGCTCCCAAGTGATAATAGGGCTCAAGAAATCTATACATAGTGGACACTAGATGCGTTAGCCTGAGGGTTACATGGGTAAGTGAGCATGGATGGGTTGGAAATACTTGAGGGGAGTCACAGGGTTGAAGGAAATTAAAGGTAAGTTTGAGGAGCTTCATAATTATCGATCGAACAGGACCAATGTCCCGGTACTCAGAAAAAGAGTTTCTAATTTGTCCAGCTCAGTATCTGCATATCCAATTGCCATATTGGCAGACAAAGCAGGCCTAACTCCAGTTAGCTTACACCAACTCCCTTAAAGTAGTATTGACAGGGACTACTAGTGCACTGAATATAGGAGTTGGGAGGTCATGTTGAGGCTGTACAGGACATTAGCTGTTTTTGGAATCCTGCGTTCAATTCTTGTCTCACTACTATCAGAAGGATGTTGTGAAATTTGAAAGGTTTTAAAAAAGATTTACAAGAATGTTGCCAGGGTTGGAGGATTTGATCTATAGGGAGAGGCTGAATAGGCTGGGGCTGGTTTCCCTGGGGTAAGCTTATAGAAGTTTATAAAATTATGAGGGACATGCATAGGGTGAATAGCTAAGGTTTTTTTGCCAGGGTACGGGACTAAAACTAAAGGGCATAGGTTTAAGGTGAGAGGGAAAAGATTTATAATTATAATTTAAACAAAATGTGTATGCAATTGTATGTTAATAGCATTACCTAATTAGTGAAGTTATGAATTAATGATAATTATATCAAGTGATATATTCCATGATACAGAAGAATTTTGAGTCTTTTGCTGTGAACACACATGTATATATAGGTGAAGATATTGCTGTTCCTTGTATTAGTTATCACAGTTGATTTTCATGAATATTTTATACAAATCAATCAAGAATAGTAAGGCAGTCCATTTCTAAATGTTTCACTGATAGAATAATCTTCTTTGTGAGGACAACTTTGAAGATGGCAATTTAGCTCTTAATTATTAATGCATAGTCATCTTTTAGGCTAGATCCAAGACATAATGTAGCACCATGGCTACGTTACTGGTGCAGTAATCAGAGACCTGGAATAATTCATGGGGCTGGTTTTAACACTGTTAAAATCAGGCCATGATATGGAATCATGAGCTCATCCTGCCAACGCAGTAGGGAATTTAAATTAGGTTCATGAAATAAATCTGCAGTACAGAATAAAGGCTGAATTTTATTGAAAGATAATATGTTCCAATAATGGAATTCTGTCCCTGGGATGGCATTTTACTTGCAACAACCAACTAGGAGGATAGCACTGGGATAAATTTGCAATGGAGGCTGGTGGCCCACCCAGCAGTACTCAGAGGGTGGGCAGCCTTGGCAGTGTCACCACTATGGCGTTGCCAAACAAAGGTTGGAATGCTTCAATAGTGAGGTGCCCTCAAAGAGGAGTTAAGTTTGATCCTGGGGAAAGGCAGGCAGGTCCAAGTGACTGGGGACATGTTGCCATTCTGTGATGGTGCAGAAGCCATGGGGCTGTTGCTGTTGGGGACCCATATCTCCCAAAGACCAGCCATAACAGACAGATGCAACTGGGAGGCTGGCAAGGGTTTTTCTGGTAGTCTTTCTATACAATGGTTATCCCTCCTGATGAGATAAAATGCCTCAGAGCCCTAATTGTGTCAATCGGCCATCCAGATTGTGAAACCCTTATCACGATCAAGTTACCAGGAGGAGGTAGAGAGTAAAGGTTTGTAATTGCCAAAGGGAAAGGATGAACTGCCTGGCAGACGTCAGTTGTGTAACTTTGATGAGAGTGATGTTCTGCTGTGAGTGCACATCATATCAGATAGAATGACATTTGATAAGAAGGGAGCTAAAAGGAGGGGGGAAATGGGAGTGGGGTATACCTCTATTCATAAAGTATGCAATGTAATCCTGCACGACTGCATCCCACTGTGAATAGCAGAGTTAATCACTCAAGATTAAGAAGCATACCAGGCAATCTCAGAGTTCTTCACAGCCTGCTCCTTTCTTAATCAACAGATTGTTTGGATGGATGTTAGATACAATCAAGCAGAAATAATAATGGTAATTATGTGACAACAGAATGCACGAATCAATTAAAACAGGCAACACAAATTTATGACTTGGAACTAATATGCAATGATACATGACAAAAATAAGGTGCGATTTTAGTACAGGATAGATCAACAGTCTCCTGTTGCTAAAGCTGATATCTAGCATACACCCAGGGGAAGCATATGTGTGGATTGAGTTACAGCTTTCATTAGTTGGGAATTTCACCAGGGGTTGCTGCCACTAACAAACATACCTTGATAATCTTGGCTATTTAGCCAACGGAATGCCTGTAGCATAGCCAGGCTTAAAAGTTAAGATCCCTTCAGGGTCAAATTAATTTTGGAGAAAGTCAAAATTTTGTGATTTGAAAAAACTGTAAGTTGTACCTTTGCGATCATTATGGGAGGCCTGTTCTCCCAGCAGAATTGTGTCGTCTATCATTTGTAAGCAAAAGGGGAGTTACTAAATGCCAAGTGGAATTTTAAAAATAGCCTGGAGTGAGGGCTTTGAAATGTTGCCTGCATAGAACTATGGGGCCAGGGAATAGGATGAGTGCTTTACTAACAATGAACAGTTGGACTGATAAAGACTTTTTTTTTGAAATGTGAATAGGGAGAAAGATCATCCAGACATTTCTTTCCATCTGCCAGATTTTCATAGAAATATTTGAGAACTTAATTTGCAAACATTAGAAGATGTGGAAATCATTGGAAACAGTAAAACCCCAGGCAAGGTACCACATCTATCACACATTCCTTTTCTATGTCTCCCTTCATACATGAACATTAATGTCTGAAGCCATCAGTCCACCTTTTACACATTTTAAGCTGAGCATGTTTATGGAAATGCAATCAGGAAGCTTTGCAATTTTTATTACGAACCTTTCTGATGCCATGAAGTTATAGTGATTAAGATGTTAATATTCTGTTTAATTAAGAAGAAATGTATAATTGTTTTTAAGCATCATAAACACCAGAATTATGGGTTATGCTTCATTTAAAATTTAGTCATAAATTTATATTTCATTCAAAATGTCATAAATTGAAAACATTAGTTTGAGCTGTATATGCTCATCAGAGTAGGCTACATTAAGAACAGCAAAGGATCTTGGCAAAGATTTTGTGGAACTTGTTTAAATATCCAGGAATTTTTGGTAAAGTATAAGAACTAGTGTAGGTTACTTGTGACTGAATTTCCTTCAATTTTCAGGAGTAAAATGAACCTTATGCTGCAGTTCGACAGTAGTTTTGAAAAAGTTTTGCAGAAACTTTTGTTTGGAATCTTTTTCAAGTTTCTTCCACTCCACTGCCATTTGCAGGACAGAAAGGTGGTTAAAAACCCTGTAGCTCTGGGGAAATTCAGTCCTTCAATAACATTTTACTTGTACAATCAGTGTGTCAAGACTACACACTGTCTTTTACTAGAAGGGAATATCGCGTTAGTTTCTATTGGACTGGGAACAGCAATTTAACAACAAGTTAGTTTCATATTGCTGTGGTCCTGAGATTGAAGGTATTCAGCAGCAATTTTTCAAATATTTCAAGGATGTACTTTTACAGTTAAAGTGAATTCATCCTACATCACTGTTAAAGGAAAATGAAGCCTAGTTAACTGAATTTCAAAGTGGGTGAAATAGGTTTGAAATGAAGTCTTCTGATTATGAATCTTCTGCCAAGAATTTATTCTATCCTTTGTCTCCATTGGTGAGAAAGAATTGTATCCATCTCAACGGAACAAGTGCAATTATCTATTTCTAAATTTAAGCCATTGCTTGCTATTTTGTGCCCCTATTGCAAGGTATGCTGCATGTTCCACTCTGAACTATGATCTAAACATGTAGTCTCAGCTGTGAAATTGGAATGTGGTAGTTTGAACCCAAGCACACCCCAGGGATTGGACAACTGAGAATTCCAATTGACTCAGCGTATTTCCAAAATTTTGAACATTGCTCTCTGTTCTTAGATTATTCTAATTGCCACTGCATTACTTTCGCTTACCTTTTATTGCTCTATAATTTAGCTCATTGACTTCCATAGTGCAGTTCAAGGGCCACTAGCAATCATTCAATACTCATCTATGACACTTGATAGCTTGATTTTCCACCTTGCTGTCATCTTTGGTTTAAGAGCCAAAAATGAAACCATCTGGCAATATGGGGTGGTATTTACCTGACTTATGAATGATTAACTGGCATCTCCAATATTGTGCTTGCACACTGAGAACCTTCCAACATGTTTGTAGACTTTATTGAAAAGCATATTTATGTTAATTAGCAACGAATGCCTCCAAGTTGACATTTGAATGGCCACTCCACAACTGGAATATACTTCTAGGCAAGGATATTTCGTTAAAATGAACACATTTGCAGGGTATTTTAATCAATCTAATAGTTAGACATAAACTTTGTACTGTTTGAATGATTTTGTTTCATATTGACTTGACTGGTATATGCTGAGAGAGAGTGGTGGAAAAGGTAAAATACTCCCCAAAGAGTAAAGGAAAAGCTGGAACTACTGCCAGGTCTGTTTGAATAATGTACTCAACTACAGAATAATACATTGTACTTTCTTATTAATTGAATGGTTTTCTACAGTTTGAGTATCACACACGCTGATGTAAAGGAAGAGATAAATGTGCAATATAATTCACATTAAGTACATGAATCACATCTATAAACCTTCATGTATTACCTCAATTTAAAATAAAAAGTCATGTGTGCAATGCTGAGCATACAGCGACTTTTCAGATAAATTCTATTCTTAACAATATGAAGGCAGCTTTGGAGTGTAAGTGGGAGCTAACCCAAATACCTCCGGGGCAGGGAAGGGAAATTTTACATGCCTGATCACTGTGCAGTGAAACTGGATAGAAAATAGTACAAATGGTAGATGGATGGGACAGAATTCCACTTAGCAATGAAATTGGTGACATTCAAAAAGCCTGTGATATCCATCATCAAGTGACAGTAATATGTAGAATGGCAGAGTGTAAGAAATCCGGGAACTGGACTCCAGCAAGGAACAAGGTTTGAAATTAGTAATCAACCTCTGCAGCTGGGACTGCAGTGTAAACCCCTTACGGACTTGTGGAAGACACAGACAATGCTGCATCTTACTGAGGCATGTCCCTGTCGACAGACTAAATTTCAGACCAAGCATATTAAACTCAAAAAAGGAAGAAGCTTTCATTTGGCTCTGGGGATTTGCATTTGCTAAATAAACAAATAATAAATACTTTTTTTTAATGCGCTATTTATCTGAAGCAGTCCACAATGGAAATAAAGCTATTGGAAAGACAGGTTGGAAGGAATTCCAACTAGAGTTTTTCAAAGTGTAATTTTCACATGAAGCTAGTCTCAAAGGAGACCAATAAAAAGCCTGGCAGCTGGAGCTGTCAGTTGAACTATAGGAGGGACAGCAGCTGCAGCTTTCTGTCACAGGGACCCTGTGTATTAGGCCACAGGCACCCACATAACACTGGCCAATGTTTTCATTTAAAGTTGCTAGCAACTGTTACCTTGTTACAGTTTGCAGGAGCTTTTATTTTTAAGCTTGCTGAACATGCAAGTAATCGGCTTCCATCATGTAACAAATAGTACATTAGCGACAAGCCAATCCAATGGGAAGTTCTAATAAGTTTCACATTGTTTACAACAGAATAGAAATGATTTCACGTGGTAACAAAGAAAGGACTCCATCACATAGAATGGACGCCTGTTACATGTCCGGTCTGCAATGTGTAACTTTTAACCTTACTTCATATGTTTTACTCTACACTGTGATTATTGCAATGTTTAACTTTTAACTTTGTTCTTTCTTTCTACCTTGTCCTTAAGATTCTGTACCTAGGTATGTACTAAGGTGGTGCCTTGTGTGGTGACATTATACACGCTTCACTGAACTCCTGTACTTTTATACTTGAGCACACATGACAATAAAATTAAAATCAAGTCAGTTCGATATGCTCTTGGATGAAAGTCAGTATGACTGAATATCAGGCAAGTGCATGGTGTTCAATATGACTGACAATCCTCTGATTAAGTTGTCAGCCTTGGCTGAGTTGACAACACTCTCACACTGTGTCACAAATTTTGAGTTCAAGTCCCATTCTAGGGTTTGATCAACCACACCAGTGCAGCGCAGTCTGAATGGACTGCTGCATCATTGAAGATATTGTCTTGTGAATTAAAAAAATTAATTGGTAGCCCTATCTGCCTTCTTGGGTGACACTACTCATAAGAAGATCAGTAGGGGTATCCCCGGTGTCCGGCCCAATATTTATCCCTCTGTTGATTGATATAGATCATGAAAGCAGATTATGTAGTCACTATCAGATTGCTATATGTGGAAGCTCGTTGGACATAGGAAGCGTTTCAGTGATACCCTCCAGGCATCACGGGCAAAGTGCAGCATTCCCATCTGGGAATCACTGACCCAAGACCATCCAAAGTGGAGGAGGAGCAACTGGAAAGGCATCAAGCACCTCAAAACTTGGCATTGGGAGAAAAAGGAAGCCAGGTGAAAACAATGAAAGGACCGTCCTGCCATACCAATCCCCAGCCACCCTTCCTGTGACCACCATCTGCTCCTAGTGTAACAGAGTCTGTGGTAGCCACATCAGTCTCTGCAGAATCAACCTAGGATCCTTGTCTGCGAGGGACTGTCAATAATAATGACATGTGGAAGATCATTGCACACATTTTGGGTTGCTGCAATTCCTACATTACAACAATGATCACATCATTGGTTGCAAAGCACTTTGAGATGTCTAGGAGCAATGAAAAGTGTTTGGTGAATGCAGTCTTCCTTTCCTTACTGCTCTAAGGTGCGGTTTCTTAATTATTTTGTGTTCATATCTGCAGATAGTGGAAATAGCAGAGTTACTCTGATACTAAAACTGTGACGCTTTGTCCGAAAACTCAAAGATTGACATGTCCCTAAAATTGAAAAATTATCATAAATCAGAACATGAAGAATGAAAATCTGTAACCTTACTGTTTAAACTGACAGCTAAATCACATCTTGAGACCACGAGATTTAATCGAATCTTTCTTCAGCGCTGGTAGAATCCCAACTGCGTGGAAGCAGGCTATTCAGCCCATTGAATCCACACTGATCCTCCGAAGAGCATCCCGCTCAGATCCATTGCCCCTACCCTCAGCCTGTAACTCTGCATTTCCCATGGCTAATCCACCTAGCCTGCATATACCTGGAGAAAGTGAGGACTGCAGATGCTGGAGATTAGAATGGAGAGTGTGGTGCTAGAAAAGCACAGCAGGTCAGGCAGCATCTGAGGAGCAGGACAATCGACGTTTTGGGCATAAGCCCTTCATCAGGAATGAAGGGCTTATGCCTGAAACATCAATTCTGCATACACTTGGACATTATGGGCAATTTAGCATGGCCAATCCACTTAACTTGTACAGCTTTGGACTGTGGGAGGAAACTGGAACACCCAGAGGAAACCCATGCAGACACAGAAAATGTGCAAACTCCACATAGACATTCACCCAAGAGTACAGTCAAATCCAGGACCCTGGCGCTGTGAGACCATATGGCTAATCATTGAGCTCCTGTGCCTCCCATGAATTCGTATTGTGGGGCAAACACATCTCAGCAACATCACAACGAAGCTGAAAAATGAACTTTGATTAGGCTTCTGAAGAACCATCTAGAGACCATTGGCTCACATTTATCAAGCGCTTTAATTCTGCTAATTGCTTAATGAGTTTAATATGTGAAGAACTGGACTGTACAACCAGAAGTATTTCCAGAGGCTGGATGATCTCAATAAGAGTGGTGGACAGAAAGCTGGAATTGCCTTTGTGTGTAATTTATGATAATTAGTCAGTTTTCCTTCTCGTGATTGTTGTCCATTGGGGTTCTGGTCCCATTTTATTTAAAAAATATCATTCCCAGATTATGGAATGACTGATGAGGCAGCAATTATTGCTTAAATGTAGTTGTCTGAGAAGGTTAACCTTCTGATTGATCTACTGTGGTCAAATTATGAAGGTATTCTCATAATGCTGTTCAGGAGAAAGTGAGGACTGCAGATGCTGGAGATCAGAGCTGAAAAATGTGTTGCTGGAAAAGCGCAGCAGGTCAGGCAGCATCCAAGGAGCAGGAGAATCGACGTTTCGGGCATAAGCCCTTCTTCAGGAATGAGGAAGGTGTGCCAAGCAGGCTAAGATAAAAGGTAGGGAGGAGGGACTTGGGGGAGGGGTGTTGGGAATGCGATAGGTGGAAGGAGGTTAAGGTGAGGGTGATAGGCCGGAGAGGGGGTGGGGGCGGAGAGGTCGGGAAGAAGATTGCAGGTCAAGAAAGCTGTGCTGAATCTGAGGGTTGGGACTGAGATAAGGTGGGGGCAGGGGAAATGAGGAAGCTGGAGAAATCTGCATTCATCCCTTGTGGTTGGAGGGTTCCTAGGCAGAAGATGAGGCACTCTTCCTCCAGGCGTCGTGTTGCCATGGTCTGGCGATGGAGGAGGCCAAGGACCTGCATGTCCTTGGCAGAGTGGGCGGGGGAGTTAAAGTGTTCAGCCACGGGGCGGTTGGGTTGGTTGTTGCGGGTGTCCCAGAGGTGTTCTCTGAAATGTTCCGCAAGTAGGTGGCCTGTCTCGCCAATGTAGAGGAGGCCACATCGGGTGCAGCGGATGCAGTAAATGATGAATGTGGAGGTGCAGGTGAATTTGTGACGGACATGGAAGGATCCCTTGAGGCCTTGGAGGGAAGTGAGGGGGGGGGGGGGGGGTCTGGGCGCAAATTTTGCATTTCTTGCGGTTGTAGAGGAAGCTGCCAGGAGTGAAGGTAAGGTTGGTGGGGGGGTGTGGACCTGACAAGGGAGTCGCGGAGGGAGTGGTCTTTCCGGAAAGCTGATAGGGGAGGGGAGGGAAATATATCCTTGGTGGTGGGGTCTGTTTGGAGGTGGCGGAACAATGCTGTTCAGGAACAAGTTCAAGGACCTTGGCCTGACAATGCTGAAGGAACATTGATATTTTGTTCACCCGATGTGCTTCCCTGAGAATCTTCTGCTTTTATTCCTTCAGATAGTGAATGGTCACAGATTTGGGAGATATTTTTCAAACAAGAATTACAGTAGTTAAGTACAAGGAACAATCAGTGCCATTAGACACAACTGATAGAGGAGTCAATTACTTTGTTGGAAGTTAGTTTGGACTTTTCTACAGCCAGGTTTTGTATGCTACATGGCCAGCTAATACTCATAAATTGTGTTCAAGATGTAGACGTGCACTTGGGATGTGAAGTGGTGTTAATAATGGTGTGGTGATGATACTTCGAGACTACTAATCCAGTGTCCTGGGGACATGGTTCATATCCAACCAATGTTCATATCCCCATAATGTTCATATCCCCACAAACTTTAAATCCAATTCCAAAATCTGGATGCGGTCTCAGTAATGGTGACCGGGAAACCACCATTCATTGTCATAAATCCCTCTGAGTTCAATAATGTCCTTTCTGGAAAGGAAATCTGCCATCCTTTCATGGTCTGGCTGACATGTAATTCCAGACCTACAATAATATGGTTGACTCTTAACTGCTCTCTGACATAGCCAAACAAGCAATTTGGTTCAAATACAATTAGATAGGCAATGAATGTCAGCCTTGCCAGTGATGTCCCCATGACCAGAAAGAACACATGTTTAAACGTTTGCAAGTTGTTTTCTTGGTAAATAGGTTTGTGTGCGCATATCTAATGACCACCAGCAGAATACAGACCAGTGAGATTATTATTTAAATCAATGTTTAATGTTAATTTGATGTCAACACTACCATTGTCTAACTGCACACTCAGCCATATTGCTCTCCCCATCCCTGCTTTCAGGGGTTAGCCAACCTAAACCCTGTTTTGTTTTACATAACTGGGCTCCACACATAAAAATTAAACTGAAATATAAAATCTAACAATGAAATACCTTGGTTTGGTATTGCTCACAATCACTGAAACTGTGTGAATATCTGCATTGTGAAAGGACATTCCTAATTTTGGGGTGGCATGGTGTATATGGATTTTAGTAAAGCGTTTGATAAGGTTCCCCATGGTAGGCTACTGCAAAAAATACGGAGGTATGGCATTGAGGGTGAGTTGGAGGTTTGGATTAGGAATTGGCTGGCTGGAAGAAGACAGAGGGTAGTAGTTGATGGTAAAGGTTCATCTTGGAGTGCAGTTACTAGCGGTGTTCCGCAAGGATCTGTTTTGGGACCATTGCTGTTTGTCATTTTTATAAATGACCTGGAGGAGGGGCTAGAAGGTTGGGTGAGCAAGTTTGCGGATGATACGAAAGTCAGTGGAGTTGTTGACAGTGAGGAAGGATGTGTCAGGTTATAGCGGGATATAGATAAGCTGCAGAGCTGGGCAGAAAGGTGGCAAATGGAGTTCAATGTAGGTAAGTGTGAGGTGATTCACTTTGGTAGGAGTAACAAAAAGATGGGGTACTGGGCTAATGGTCGGATACTTGGTAGTGTGGATGAGCAGAGGGATCTTGGTGTCCATGTACACAGATCTCTGAAAGTTGCCACCCAGGTAAATAGTGCGGTGAAGAAGGCATATGGTGTACTGGCTTTTATTGATAGAGGAATTGAGTTCCGTAGTCCTGAGATCATGTTGCAGTTGTATAAGACTCTGGTGCGGCTGCATCTGGAGTATTGTGTGCAGTTTTGGACGCCATACTATAGGAAGGATGTGGAGGCACTGGAACGGGTGCAGAGGAGGTTTACCAGGATGTTGCCTGGTATGGTAGGAACAAGGGCTTATGCCCGAAACGTCGATTCTCCTGTTCCCTGGATGCTGCCTGACCTGCTGCGCTTTTCCAGCAACACATTTCCAGCTCTAATCTCCAGCATCTGCAGACCTCACTTTCTCCTCCATGGTAGGAAGATCGTATAAGGAAAGGCTGAGGCACTTGGGGCTGTTTTCATTGGAGAAAAGAAGGTTTAGGGGTGACTTGATAGAGGTGTACAAGATGACTAGGGGTTTAGATAGGGTTGACCATGAGAACCTTTTTCCACGTATGGAGTCAGCTATTATGGGGGGGCATAGCTTTAAATTAAGGGGTGGAAGGTATAGGACAGATGTTAGGGGTAGATTCTTTACTCAGCGAGTCGTGAGTTCATGGAATGCCCTGCCTGTAGCAGTGGTGGACTCTCCCTCTTTATGGGCATTTAAACGGGCATTGGATAGGCATATGGAGGATAGTGGGCTAGTGTAGGTTAGGTGGGCTTGGATCGGCGCAACATCGAGGGCCAAAGGGCCAGTACTGCGCTGTATTTTTCTATGTTCTATGTTCTATGTTCACAGCACAAGGGACCCTGGTTCAATGCCTGCACTGGGTGACTATCTGTGTGGAGTTTGCACATTCTCCCTGTGTCTGTGTGGGTTTCCTCCCATAATTCAAAGATGTGCTGGTTAGGGTGGATTGGCCATGTTAAATTGCCCATAGCGTTAGGTGTGTTAGTCGGGGTAAATGTAGGGGAATGAGTCTGGGTGGGCTACTATTTGGAGGGTTGGTGTGGACTTGTTGGGCCAAAGGGCCTGTTTCAATACTGTAGGGAATCTATTCTAATATTTCTTCAGCTCCCAATGTTATGCATCATGGAGCATGTACTGAAGTAGTGTTTTAATCTCACATCATGTGTTTTTTTTTAAATTCCTCTTTCCCACTCTGTAATGTAGCTCCCAGAAATTCAGTACCTCTTAAATGCAGCAGTAGGGCTGAGAACTGTGATAAAGACAAAAACTATGACATATTTGGCCTTACAAGTGAGTGCAATGTGGGACACAGTACATGCTCTAGAAACTTCGGAACAAATTAGGAAGCTTGGCAATTACACAGGACTCTGCAAAGCATTTCACTGCATTGTCAAAACATATCAGAACATTATTTAAAAATATGACCTAATGGTTCCTGGCAATTTGAAACATAGTTTCAGCATTCATAAACACAGTACTAAACTGGCAATCATTACGTTAACTGTGATATCGTGTGTGTTAGCCATAACCACACCCCTCTGTTTCTGTAAGTCCCATTCTCATTGATAGCAGTTAACTCCTCCTCCAACCCACTGTTGCCAGATGAAACTTGCATACTTTGTATTACTGTTCTCCCGTCAGCTTCTCCGATTTCACTTGGGATCACCACAATATTGGTTGATCATCCTTCTCCAACTTCTCTTGTCAGTTACTTATTTCTCTACCTCTCTCCCCCTACACTAGCTGACCATATCATTTCAAGTTCCTCAGAGCTACCTCCGTCAATGCTTCTGCAATCTTTGCTGAACACCCCTGAAACATAACACTCAGTCAAATGTTCGCAGAAGTAACCACTACCAGGTTTAGAGTACTACCACCAATCTTCCTTGTGACAAAACATTAGCAGATCAACCATTAGTAAGTCTTAACAGAAGAGGTACTTGTCTTAACAACATGATACGGTTAATTGCATACATGTTAGGTGCAAGTTACATTGACTAATAAGCCATCATTACTCAGTCTATCAGGAACTGGCAAGGATGCATCTAATGACATTGTGACATTGAATGAGACAAAATGTGTAACATCATCAGATTAGGTGTGGACTAATGAGGTCTCCAAACTTAACCCTTTCAAAGCCATTACCTTATACCCTCCAATTATTCTAAATCAAGCTAATCTTTTGCTTAATTTCAATTCCCATATTTCCATCTTCTGCGAGCACTGACCCCAGATACATGAAGCCACTTACTGTTTCCTACTTCACTCATTATCTTCACATGTTCATCTCAATCCTCTTCCCTAGAACCAAACTGATCGTTCATAAATTGGTTCCTAATCACCACACACAACAGCATGATGAAGAGAAACAGTGATTAGCACTGCTGCCTCACAGCGCCAGAGACCTGGGTTCAATTCCCACCTCAGGCGACTGACTGTGTGGAGCTTGCAAATTCTCCCCATGTCTGTGTGGGTTTCCTCCGGGTGCTCCGGTTTCCTCCCACAGTCCACAAATGTGCAGGTCAGGTGAATTGACCACGCTAAATTGTCCGTAGTGTTAGGCGAAGGGGTAAATGTAGGGGAATGGGTCTGGGTGGGTTGCGCTTTGACGGGTCGGTGTGGACTTGTTGGGCCGAAGGGCCTGTTTCCACACTGTAAGTAACCTAATCTAAAATTGAAATTATAGCCCAGAAATAGGATGCTGGGTCCATCTAATCTGTTGATCATTATTTTACATACAAATCTCTCTATGTGTTAGCGTGATCCTCATTTCAAACACTTGCTGGCTAAAGAAATAATTGGTCCTTTATTTATATTCTTACAGGTTTTTCAGACCTGGATGGAACATGTATCATTAACTGACTGAAAAGGTGCACTCATGCTTTCCGAATGTGATAAACGACCTCCATCTCCCACACATGTTTCTTGGGATGTCAATAGGGCCTCCGGTATAACACAAGGCAACAACTGCATTACTCTTCATTGTGTTCAGAAATCCATGACTCAATAACAAATTAGTATTAAACACCAACAAATCCCTTGGATATTGTGCAATAATCTCATTATTAAAAGTTCTGAGGAAGGGTCACTTGACAAAAAGCGTTAACCCTGATTTCTGTCCACAGATGCTGCCAGACCTGTTGAGCATTTCCAGCAATCTCTACTTTTGTTTGTTTTGAAAAAAAAGGTTCTTCTTTCTTTACAAGTCAGTATAAGTATTTTTTTCCCCCAAACACTAGTATCAAGATTATCCTGATTGATGGGATATCGGGACTAAATTAAACTTGGAAGAAGGTACAATTTTTCTAAGTTAAAAATCACACCAGGTTATAGTTCAACAGGTTTATTTGGAAGCACTAGCTTTCGGAGCGCCGCTCCTTCATCAGGTGAATGTCTTTAAAGCCAGATGAATTCTGACACCACATATTGCTCATTGTGCTTCAACAGTCTATCCCAAGACAGGGGAGGCAGGTCAGGAGAATGGTGATTGCCTTTGTTTGTTCATCAAAGGAAGGAACATAAAGAATTGAAGAATTGAATGTTTTCCAAATGATGTTTTCCTACACCTTCCTTGTATAAACATCAAGTGTCTAGTACACATTTTCTGTAGTTATCTGGAGAGTGAGTTTTTGCAGTAGCCAGTAAACTGTCTTAGCTCCAAATTCAGAAGAGGGCCTACAAACTGGTTTGGAAACATATCAAATAATTTTTTTTGCTGTCAATGTTCCCAAAAATGGCAGAAGTGAAGGTACATCATGTGCCAGCCTAGATTGCAGAGCTAGGTAGATGTCCTGTTGCTGAGAGCAGGAATTCAAGTTGCTCCCATATGATTTCAGGTTTTTGACAAGTGTGTCAATTGTTGTGAACTAAGAGGAGGCAAAGCATCTCACAGTTCTGAGAGTAGAGGGAAGTAATTGACAAAGAAAATCATGGGGAAAGATACAACATGTTTGCAAAACAATATGGCCACCAAAATGTTAACATTACTTTAAGATGCACCATCATTCTGGGATAGAAGTGAAGGTCACCTCTTTTGTCTCAAAATGGCAAGAGTGTTGAATTTCCAGCAGAACTGTTGTCAATAAATGAACCTGAACACGAACTATACTAGCATTGATTTATTTTCTTTATAACTCCCCAAAATTACTACTGGAAACAGTTTTTGTACATAAGCATGGATTGTAAAAGTGCATTACATCTATATACAAATATAAAAAAACGTTTTGATCTTTTGTACTGTGTAATTTAATTTCTCATGTTCCACAAACTAGTCCTGTTGTCCAATAAATTACAACTCTAAGATAAAGCCTCTCTGCAAGCAAGACTATTCTTTTTTTCAAAAAAAAAAGGCTCTAAATGCAATCTGATTAAAGTTTGGTTATTGATAGGGAACAAAAAAAAAGAAACCAGTGAAATTCCTCTGCAAAATGATGAGAGGTTCCAGACTTTTCCTGAGCAAAGATTGCAATGGCTTCACTTCTCATCTCAAACTGAGCTATTTCGCTTCTTCATCCATAACAACATGTTACTAAAATACAAGATGACTCACTCAATGCTACTGTGTGTCCCAGATCCTACTTGATGGCTCATGCAGATGTACATTTCAACCACTACTTAGTTTCACTTCGCTTGTTGACTTAACATCTTTGCCAGAACAGGTTTTAGAGAGACATACTTCTGAAGCCAAATAACTTTTCTATAGGGGTCAGTGCCAGATCATTGCAATCCCATTCATGGTAATGCAACTACCTAATGGGTTTCATTTCCAAAAGACGTAGGATGACAATGTTAAAGAACTGAGGCCATGGATTTGTTTGTTGTTATTTATAACTTTACAATGCAATCTGAGTAAAGATCAACTGGTGTGGACACATCTGCTGGTAAACAGGAACCTGTATGAAGAATGAATAGGGTTAGCTTTTACCTTGCTCTGTACTGAGGCAGTCTCAATACTCATTCAGAGTTTCTATTTGTTGTGAATACCTTTAATGAAATTGTGTTATGTTCAGTCACTTCCATATGTTTTCTGGCAGTTCCAAGCACCATGCAAATTTAGCACATGGAAAGATCTATGTATTCCAGAATGTAAGTAAGTAATTAGCACATCACTAACATTTATCGGCACTAACTGGGGTCAGATGGTTGGAATGTGGTCAAACAAAGGTTGAATTAATGGATAATGAAAGAATTTTTGTATTTTTAAAAAATATCTTACAGATATGTGGGATAAAATAGTGGAAATTCAGCAAATAAATATCATTGTGATTTTAAGTCCTTACCTATAAGTTAGTTTGTATTTTCTAGCATAGTATAAAGCCTGTCACGCATTCTACAATAGAAACCATCTTCCATCTTTGTAAAACTGAGAGAACAGCGAATGCGGGAAATCAGAAACAAAAACAGAAATTGCGAGAAAGGCTTAGCAGATCTGGCAGCATCTATGGAGAGAAATCAGAGTTAACGTTTCAGATTCTGAGGAAGGATCACTGGATCTGAAACATTAACTCTGATTTCTTGCTAAAGATGCTGCCAGACTAGCTGAGCTTTTCCAGCAATTTCTGTTTTTGTTTCCATCTTTGTAGGATGAAGAACATGAACTTCTAAATGGCTTAATGTCATACTGAAGTTAGTGTCTAACAGATTTTCTAAACATTCTCTAGAGTTTATTCTTCTATGCCACTTGAAGTGATGTCACCATAGCTAATAATTTTTTTACTTCTCAGAATTAATCTTTCTTTCAATGACAAAGCTTTCAAAATGTACCCATGGTCTTCATAGTAAAATATATACATAATTGATTTTCTTTGGAATTCAGATAATGAACTCAAACTTCCAAAACAACAACTTTTCATTTTATTTAGCCAATTGAAAGATTTAAAAAAATAATTATTTGCTTTAATTCCTAACATATAAAAACTTCAATATGGTTTTCAAAGGGTTAACATTTGTAAGACATTCCTTCTGGTAAATGATGGCTAGTTACTGCCAAATAACTGCTGAAGAATCTGCAACAATGACACAATGGTGTTAAAATGGCAGTCAACAACACCAATAAAATGAATCATTCCAAAGGGAAAAGAATAAATCATGGGAATACTGTACTCTTGATTGTTTCAGAATAACGGAAAATTCACAGCCTCATAAAAGGATCTTAGAAATGATGAACTGACTCAAAATTTTGTATTATAACATCTATACATAGTACATTTGTGGATTCAATTCCAGACATAATTTACATGACTCTTATTTGAAAGTAACAGACTTCTTTACTGTCTCAAGGAATAGGCCAATGACTGAAGTTGCATCTGCTCAGGCTAGTATTTCTATTGCTCCGTAACTGGCCTTTACATAAGGCTGTGAGTGAAAAAAGGATCTATGTGGTCTGTATAACCAATCACATCCATTATGTCTGTCTTGGATATTCACAGCAAAGCAGAACAAAACATTAAACAGATGGTAGTTGCTTGAGCTACAGTGCTGTCGATCATGACCCATGAAATATCCAAATTACAATGAAGTAAATTGCAAAGATTTCCAATAGCTAATTTTTCATTATGAGAATTTGTTTTGCATTGTTTGGCTTCTTTAAAGATATGAACCATTTGACTGAAATACACAACATTTTTAAAATATAATATTGCCATTACATTTTTTAAAGAAGTCCCAGTCCAATACTCAAAAGCTTATGTTATTGTATTGAGAAGACAGTGAGGAAGAGCAGAATAAGAGTTCTCAATTTAATTAACATTTTTTGTTGTGTTGTTACAAAACAAATTCTGGACTCTAATGTTGATTGAGGCTACTTTGATCGAGTTTATGTGTGCTATATTATAATAGATATAATACAATTAGAACACTATTAGAAAAAAATTGGCCATTTCTGTTCATACCTCCAGTTTCGAAAGGAAAGTACTGTATCAACCTTTTTACAGTTTAAAGGATACACATCACTACTTGAGATAAATGGACAATGTATGTTTCACTATCTGTAAACAATAGAGGCTGTTAATGGTAGAACCTGTGATTTTATTTTACTTTTCATTTCATTTTGATAACTTAGAGGGAAAAGATAACAAGAAACTTCTCTTACCTGATGTTATCAGACACAGAACAGATCTAAATCGAGCACAGGTTCAGTGATTAGAGATTGTTCCACAATCTTTGGGTAAGTATAGATCAGGCAAACATTGCTACAGTATAGAACAGATGAAGATGAGTTCCTTTATGCTCTCTACCCACCATCTGCTGAGATCATGCAGGAAATAGTGGAAAACAGGATGAGAGTATGTTTCTTCTTTTAGACAGGCTGGCCAGCATAAAAAGTCCACACAGGCTCCCGATTAGAAACTGTTAGTGTTTGGAAAATAAATCTGTTGCTCTCCTGTTTAATGTCTCACTGCTGTGTTTCCTCTGTCGGTGCTGATACAGCCCTCAGATACTGTGACACTAGTGGCTATGTAGCAATCAGTTCCCCTGAGTTATATTTAACCCGTGTTCTCAGCAAGTCAAGCCTGTCAACAGCTGAAAACTTTGTAGCAGTTCTCTTTGCTATAGAACAGCTGAGCTGTTCTGACTTATGAGGAGTTACAGCCAAACTGCCACATACTGAGGAAAGAAGGAGTGAAACCATCAACTCCTTCTGTGGCCTCTGGCCAAATATTTCATCTGCATACAGGCACTATTTTAGGTTGTGCAGCTTTCCTCTTCATGCCAGCTCCTATTTGATCAGTGAAGATCGACATTGTCCACAAATGCAGAGCCCCTGGCTCTTTGCATATGACATCAATAGACAGTGAGCAAAAAATTTGAGTGACAAAATTTGAGCACTTTGCATGAAAAAAAGGCATAGTTTTGGTTGACACAGAGCTGTGTGCAATGATTGCTATGCTTTCAGAGATCAACAACGTCGGGAATTCTATAAGAAACAACAAGCAAGAACATTCACTGGAATTGCATGTTATAGTTTAGTTTACTTTATATTTCTGAAACTTTTTAGAATGGCATGTACAAATTTGAATTTATTCTAGTGTGCCTCTCAGCTATCACCAGTGATTAATCTTGCATTAAATAAGATAATGAGAAGACCCTTAGCTTTATACAAACATGCGCATTACAACTACTTGTTAAGGGTAATTTCCCGAATATGCCTCACCATTGGGGAACCTGATCCACTGAACATATCAGAGAATCACGTTATTCCATTCAATAATTCTAATGCACAGAAAAATAAACTATTCTGCCTGTCCATGTTGGAGGAGACATCCAGAAAATCTGACCATGAAAGGAATGCAAAGGTTGAAAATATTAGGCTAGATAGACACATAGGGGAGTCTGGTACAATTGCAACATTTAAAAGGCATTTAGATGGGTACATGAATAGGAAGGGTTTGGAGGGATATGGGCAGGGATATAGGTGGGACTAGATTGGGTTGGGATATCCAGTCGGCATGGACATGTTGGACCGAAGAGATTGTTTCCATGTTGTACATCTCTATGACTTTATAAGATCATGAATTATTGGCTAATTCCCACTTTTCTCAGACATTTACCCCGTTTTATTGTAGGCACAGTAGCTGTGTAGGAGAAAGTGAGGACTGCAGATGCCCGATTCCTGAAGAAGGGCTTATGCCCGAAACGTCGATTCTCCTGTTCCTTGGATGCTGCCTGCCTTGCTGCGCTTTTCCAGCAACACATTTTCAGCACAGTAGCTGTGTAGTTTACTTAACTGTATTTACCTTGACATCAGTATTTGGTGCTGCAGAAACTATAGAGAGGGAACACAAAACATGATTTATGTTCTCCTTTTTTGTGTATCTTCCTTTCAATATTGATTTCTCCCTCTCAGTACATATGTATATATTTCTCTCTTATAATTAACTTAAAATAGCCCTTTCAACTTTCATCAGTTCTGATGAAGAGAAACTGGCTTCAATATGTTAACTCTGCTAGACCTGCTGTGTTTCAATAAACATTTTTATTTTTGTTTCAGATTTGCAGAATCCACAGTTCCCAATTTCATTTATTCCTTTCAATTTTCCTGCTGTCTTGTATTTGGCTCTCCATTCATAACATTTTTGCTTCTGTAGATTTACTCATCTACATTCTCATGAGAGAAAGTGAGGACTGCAGATGCTGGAGATCAGAGTTGAAAAATGTGGAGCTGGAAAAGCACAGCAGGTCAGGCAGCATTTGAGGAGGAGGCTCATGCCCGAAACGTTGATTCTTCTGCTTGTTGGATGCTGCCTGATCTGCTGTGCTTTACCAGCTTCACACTTTTTGATTACAGTCTCATGTCCTCGCTATTAAAATTATTTTTCTCTTGCCTTAATAAATAGCCTCTATTGTGTGTTTCATCCCTCTTCCCAGAAATCTATGGGTTGGAAACTGTAAAGGGTATGAGAGACAACTGGTGTACCATTTATCAACAGATTATGCTGGACAGTAAGTATTAAAGAGTACCGGGCTCCTCTGTGAAACTGCAGAAAGTTCCCAAATCATCTCAGAATGCTTCTTCAATAAAATCTACTGAACCCACAACCTCTACCTCCGAGAGGAACCAATGCAGCAAAAGGGAACACCATTACCTGCAAATTTAACTTCAAGCCACACAACATCCAGAGTTAAAACTATATTACCATTCCTTCACTATTAGTTAGCGAAAATCCTAAATCTTGCTTTTAACAACTACAGTAGAACCTCGATTATCCAAACGAGACAGACGGGGAGCATTGTGTTCGGATAATTGATCACTCGGATAATTGATCTGATGGTAAACAAGCGGTAATTTATGAGTGCCAGTTATCTGAACATTTCTCAGTTCTCCGGCAATGCAAACCATAATGCTGTTTAACTGATAACTGAATGCTGAGTTGCCTAATGCTATTTTTACAGGACCTTGAGATCTTGTTCAGATAATCCAAAATTCGGAAAATTGATGTTCGGATACTCGAAGTTGTACGATACACTAAATGGACTGCATTGGCATTGAAGAGATAGTGCTGACGATGCACTGAACATAAGGAAATGCTGCAGGGAATGAAGTGACAATGATGAAATGGTGACAAAAATGCACTAACATTGTGGAAACAATACAAATGCAATAATCTAAAATGAAAAGCTACAAATGTTGGCGATCTGAAAGAAATTCAGCATGTCTGGCAGCATGTATGGGTACAAAATGGAGTTAAGCTTTCACGTCCAGGGACTCTTCATCAGAATTGTTCTGATGAAGAGTAACCAGACTTGAAACATTAATGGAGAATCCAATAGCAGTGAATGAGAATGCAGGAATGTATTGCAAAAAATGCTGAGAATTCAGCGCCATTCAGAAAATGGTTCTGAGAATGCAATAACAATTGAGAAAATTAAGACAATTATGATTAAATGCTTATAATGTAGTATATTTTGATTTCAAAACAGAGGCAGATTGATGTGGGTTAGTTCTGTGAAGCTTTTTCTTTTAACAGCCAGGTTAGAGTCAAATGGATCATTCAAAGAAGACATATGACTTATGCCTTATTGTTAACAGAGAAAATACTTATGAATTTATGACAGACAGTAAACAGAACAAAGTAGACAAGCAGGAGGCTGAAAGAACACAGCAAATCAGGCAGCATCAGGAGGTGGAGAAGTCATTGTTTTGGGTGTAACCCTTCTTAAGGACTGAAGTGTTGACTTCTCCCCCTCCTGATGCTGCTTCCTGTCTTCTTCCAGCCTCCTGTTTGTCTACTTTGGATTCCAGCATCTGCAGTTTTTTTTGTCTCTAACCAAGTAAACAGAACAAAGCCATTACTTTTGCTTAGACTTCAGTTCAGAAGAAAATTAGAACATACTTCAAAAGTGAAAGGATTCTTTCTTAGCAGAGGTTTCACGCAGTCAAGTTCAGTTCAGGAAACAACTTGCCTCAGCAAAAGTATTTTTTCGTCAGTGCAATTTCCAAGCCAGGACAGTTTGGATAAAAATCATCTCGGTTTTTGAACTGAAAAAATTTGGGTTCTCAGGATTGTGAGCGGTTCATGCTATCTGACTTGGAAAGAATCATAAAATTGTGTCTTTAATTCAAGGAAAAGAAACTGGAAGGACTCAATTAAGTAGCAACTTAAAAGTTGAGTTAGAAGTCAGATTTCTCCAGTTTCCTCATTTCCCCTCCCCCCACCTTGTCTCAATCCCAACCCTCGAACTCAACACCACCTTCCTAACCTGCAATCTTCTTCCTGACCTCTCCGCCCCCACCCCTACTCCGGCCTATCACCCTCACCTTAACCTCCTTCCACCTATTGCATTTCCAACACCCCTCCCCCAAGTCCCTCCTCCCTACCTTTTATCTTAGCCTGCTGGGTGCACTTTCCTCATTCCTGAAGAAGGGCTCATGCTCGAAATGTCGATTCTCCTGCTCCTTGGATGCTGCCTGACCTGCTGCGCTTTTCCAGCAATACATTTTCAGCTCTGATCTCCAGCATCTGCAGTCCTCACTTTCTCCTTAGAAGTCATATCTGATTGTTGTAACTGTAATAGTCTGTTCGTTGTCTTCTTTTTGTATAATAAATGTTTGTTCTGCTGTTAAAGAACATCTGCTTTCAGAGACAACCCACAATGTTACCAACTGCAAAAAATTAAATATATAATTTATTAAGTCAGGTATTGTTCTGGGATCTGATTTGTCCAGACTTACTAGCAGCTGGGGTCAGAACATATTGAGGAAACACTGCTGAGAATGCAGTGACAATGAGCAAGTGTTGCTGCAAATGTGGTGACATTGAGGAAATGGTGTGGAGAATGTGGTGACATTGAGGAAATGGAGCTGAGAATGTGGTGACATTGAGGAAATGGTGTGGAGAATGCAATGACAATGAGGAAATGTTCCAATGAATGCAGTGTCATTGAGGAAATAGGGTGGAGAAAGTGATGACAGTGAGGAACAAAAAGCTGCAAGGGCTATAACCTTGAGGAAATGCTGTTAAGAAAGGAGTGACACAGAGAATGCAGTGATGCAATGGAAAGAATGCAGTCACATTGTGGAAACAGAGCTGTTAGTACAGTGCCCTTGAGGAAATGTGATGAGAATGAATTAGCATATTAAGCAATTGATGCTGATACTGTAGTGACATTGAACGATAAATAGGTCAATAGAATCATAAGTTTTACAGCAGGGAAAAAGGCCCTACAGCCCATTGTGTCCATGCCAGTCACTGTGCAAGATACCACAACATTGAAGAATTAGATGCTGATGATACGTTGATATTTCATCAATGAAAATTCATCGATGTTGAACTTCCAAGAGTTAGAATGATCTTAGTCTGAGCGGAAGCCACTAAAATGCCCTAACACTTGAGAATGACCTTTTGTTGAGAAAGAAAAAGTGTTTTGTTGTTGAGCAACATAATCTGACAATGGCCAGACATTGAGCAGATAAAACTGAATGCCCTCCCCTCAAGTAACAGATGCAGGACATGCACTGACATTGTGCAATGACATGCTTTGACATTTTTTATATTTATTCATTTTGTGGGACATGGGCATCACTGGTGGCCAGCATTTATAGCCTGTCCCTTCTTGCCCTTGAGAAGATGATGGTGAGCTGCTTTCTTGAACTGCTGCAGTCCACCTGCTCTGGGTTGACCCATAATGCCATTATAGAGTCATAGAGTCATAGAGATGTACAGCATGGAAACAGACCCTTCAGTCCAATCCGTCCATGACGACCAGATATCCCAACCCAATCTAGTCCCATCTGCCAGCACCCGGCCCATATCCCTCCAAACCCTTCCTATTCATACCCATCCAAATGCCTCTTAAATGTTGCAATTATACCAGCCTCCACCACTTCCTCTGGCAGCTCATTCCATAGCTGTACCACCCTCTGTGTGAAAAAGGTGCCCCTTAGGTCTTTATTCTATCTTTCCCTCTCACCCTAAACCTATGCCCTCTAGTTCTGGACTCCCCGAACCCAGGGAAAAGACTTTGTCTATTTACCCTATCCATGCCCCTCATAATTTTGTAAACCTCTATAAGGTCACCCCTCAGCCTCCGACGCTCCAGGGAAAATAACCCCAGCCTGTTCAGCCTCTCCCTACAGTTCAAATCCTCCAACCCTGGCAACATCCTTGTAAATCTTTTCCGAACCCTTTCAAGTTTCACAACATCTTTCCGATAGGAAGGAGACCAGAATTGCACACAATATTCCAACAGTGGTCTAACCAATATCCTGTACAGCCGCAATATGATCTCCCAACTCCTGTACTGAATACTCTGACCAATAAAAGAAAGCATACCAAACGCCTTCTTTACTATCCTATCTACCTGCGACTTCACTTTTAAGGAGCTATGAACCTGCATGCCAAGGTCTCTTTGTTCAGCAACACTCCCTAGGACCTTACCATTAAGTGTATAAGTCCTGCTAAGATTTGCTTTCCCAAAATGCAGCACCTCACATTTATCTGAATTAAACATCAACTGCCACTTCTCAGCCCATTGGCCCATCTGGTCAAGACCCTGTTGTAATCTGAGGTAACCCTCTTCGCTGTCCACTACACCTCCAATTTTGGTGTCATCTGCAAACTTACTAACTGTACCTCCTATGCTCGCATCCAAATCATTTATGTAAATGACAAAAAGTAGAGGACCCAACACCGATCCTTGTGGCACTCCACTGGTCACAGGCCTCCAGTCTGAAAAACAACCCTCCACCACCACTCTCTGTCTTCTACCTTTGAGTCAGTTCTGTATCCAAATGGCTATTTCTCCCTATATTCCATGAGATCAGTCTCCCATGGAGAATCTTGTCGAACGCCATTAGGGGGGAATTCTAGGATTTTGACCCAGCAAAAGTGAAGGAACAACAATATATTTCAAAGTCAGGATGGTGATTGACTTGGAGAGAAACTTGATGGTGGTGGTGTTTTCCATATATCTGCTGCCCTTGTCCTTCTACATGGAAGTGGTATTGGGTTTGGAGAGACTTTGTAACAATTCATACAACTGAATGGCTTGTTAGGCCAAATATTTCAGAGGGCAATTGAGGGTCAACCACATTGCTGTGTATCTGGAGTCACATGTCAGCCAGACCAGGTGAAGATAGCAGATTTCCTTCCCTGAAGGACATTACTGAATCAGATGAATTTTTTACCAGTACATTCTTAATTCCAAACTTTTTTTAAAAATTGAATTCAAATTCCACCATCTGTCATGGCGGGATTCAAACCTGAGTTCCCAGGACATTATCTGTGTAAGTAAAAACAATGACCGCAGATGACTGCATTGGCGCCACCTCGTGCTCCCGCGAGGAGGTTGAGCAATTCATCAACTTCACTAACACATTCCATCCTGACCTTAAATTTACCTGGACCATCTCTGACACGTCCCTCCCCTTCCTGGACCTCTCCATCTCCATTAACCGACTTGACACCGACATTTTTTACAAACCCACTGACTCCCACAGCTACCTGGATTATACCTCTTCCCACCCTACCTCCTGCAAAAATGCCATCCCGTATTCCCAATTCCTCCACCATATCTGCTCCCAGGAGGACCAGTTCCACCACAGAACATACCAGATGGCCTCCTTCTTTAGAGACCGCAATTTCCCTACCCAATTGGTTAAAAATGCATCTCGTCCACATCCCGCACCTCCGCCCTCAGACCCCACCCCTCCAACCGTAACAAGAATAGAACGCCCCTGGTGCTCACCTTCCACCCTCCCAACCTTCGCACAAACCAAATAATCCGCCAACATTTCCGCCACCTCCAAATGGACCCCATCACCAAGGATATATTTCCCTCCCCACCCCTTTCCACCTTCCGCAAAGACCGTTCCCTCCATGACTACCTGGTCAGGTCCACGGCCCCCTACAACCCACCCTCCCACCCTGGCACCTTCCCCTGCCACTGCAGGAATTGCAAAACCTGCGCCCACACCTCCTCCCTCACCTCCATCCAAGGCCCTAAAGGAGCCTTCAACATCCATCAAAGTTTTACCTGCACATCCACCAATTTCATTTATTGTATCCATTGCTCCCAATGCGGTCTCCTCTACTTTGGAGAGACTGGACGCCTCCTAGCAGAGTGCTTTAGGGAACATCTCTGGGACACCCACACCAATCAACTCCACCGCCCTGTGGCCCAACATTTCAACTCCCCCTCCCACTCTGCCGAGGACATGGAGGTCCTGGGCCTCCTTCACCGCCGCTCCCTCACCACCAGACGCCTGGAGGAAGAACGCCTCATCTTCCGCCTCGGAACACTTCAACCCCAGGGCATCAATGTGGACTTCAACATTTTCCTCATTTCCCCTTCCCCCACCTCACCCCAGTTCCAAACTTCCAGCTCAGCACTGTCCCCATGATTTGTCCTACCTGCCTATCTTCTTTTCCACCTATCCACTCCACCCTCTCCCCCTGACCTATCACCTTCATCCCCTCCCCCACTCACCTATTGTACTCTATGTTACTTTCTCCCCACCCCCATCCTCCTCTCATTTATCTCTCCACCCTTCAGGCTCTCTGCCTGTATTCCTGACGAAGGGCTTTTGCCTGAAACATCGATTTTACTGCTCCTCGGATGCTGCCTGAACTGCTGAGCTTTTCCAGCACCACTCCAATCTATTATCTGTGTCTCAGGGTCATTAATCTCGCGATAATACCACTTTTGCAATGGATGCTTAAAATGGTGAGAAATTCAGCGACATATTTTGAGAAGGCCTTGACTTTGAGTACTAGATGCTGAGAAACACTGACATTCAGCTATAATGACTGGATTGCCACAATCTCAACCAATAGGGATTGTAATTGCCCTGACATGAGCAATGGATTCTGAGTATGCCCTGTTATTCAGCAATTATTGTTAAAAAATGGCTTGTTATTTAACAATAGATGCTGAGAATGCCATTGTAATGATTGTGTGATTATGTGATAAATTTTAGGAAAAAAGAGATTTTAAATACTGCAAAATTTAGGAAAAATGTTGATCTGACTGTAATTGGACACCAGAAAATAAAAACACTACTCAAATCCAAGCTCGAAGTGGATTACTGAGACATGCCCAGATATGTAAAATATTCTCTCCAGAAGATAATATTTTTATTTCAAATTGTCAGCATCCAGAGTATTTTGCTTTTATTTAGGTAACACCACCTTAATTCATGACACATTATTGGAATGTAAGTTGGGCATTAACCACAGCAAAAGCTAAGAACAACAGGTGGAAGAAAGGCTGTTTCTGGAATGCTTTCAAAGCCTGTGAGTTAACTTTTTGCAAAGGTATCTGGTAACAATGTTCATCTTAGCTTGCAAGCATTAAGTGATATAAAAAAGTCAAGGTGCTGCGACAATGAGAGATTCCACCTTGAAGAATTTGTAAGAAACTCATCTCCAGAATGAAAGAGAGAGATATCTTGATCTAGTTAATGGTCTGTTGTAGAAAGCAACAAAAGGCAGCTAAAACTGGTAAGCCCACAGAACCAGAAACCAGGATTGTTCTCTCCCACTCGGAAATTGTTACTACCTGTACAATGAGATACCAACTATATAAACTACAGGAACCAATGCAGCTGCTTCAAGATTTACCTCCTCACTTCAGCAATAAGGAACTCAAAAAAAGGGTCCAATTAATATGCCACAGAAGCTTATTTGGATTTGCTTCATATAAGTACTCTTCTGTCTTATCTGTACTTGTTTGAATCAAGTAACACCTGTAATTTTTAGCTAAAAGCTTTATCTTTTTATTTTTAAGGCACCTTTAGTACAACTTCTACAAAACTAACTATCATTGAGCAATATATCCTGTGAAAGTACCGATATTGAACAATGCATCCAGAGAATATAATATTGAGCAATGCAATAGGACAATGTACAGAAACTCAACCATATAGCCGGAGAATGCATTGATATTGAGCAATACCTCCAGCAAATTCACTGATATCAGCACTGCATATAGCAGCAATGCATTGATATTGAGTAAAGCATCCTGTGAACGCATGTAGAGTAACTCTGTAGAGTTACAGAGATGTACAGCATGGAAACAGATCCTTCGGTCGAAATCGTGCATGCCAAACAGATAGCCTAAGTTAACCTAGTCCCATTTGCCAGCATTTGGTCCATATCCCTCTAAACCCTTCCTATTTATATACCCATCCAGATGCATTTTAAATGTTATAATTGTACCAGCCTCCACTACTTCCTCTGCCAGTTCATTCCTTACACGCACCACACTCTGCGTGAAAAAGTTGCCCCTTAGGTCCCTTTTAAATCTTTCCCCTCTTACCCTAAACCTATACCCTCTAGTTTTGGACTCCCCTACCCTGGAGAAAAGACCTTGGCTATTCACCCTATCCATGCCCTCATGATTTTATTAACATCTCCTCAGCCGTCAATCCTCCAGAAAAAATAGTCCTAGCTTATTCAGCTCATCCTATAGTTCAAACCCTTCAATCCTGACAAAATTCTTGTAAATCTTTTCTGAACTCTTTTCAAGTTTCACAACATCCTTCCTACAGCAGGAGGCCAGAATTGCATGCAGTATTCCAAACGTTACCTAACCAATGTCCTGTACAGCCGCAACACGACCTCCTAAAATTGATATGCAATGCACTGACCAATAGAGGCAACCATACCAAACGCCTTCTTCACTATCCTATCAACCTGTGACTCCACTTTCAAGGAGCTATGAATCTGCACTCCAAGGTCTCTTTGTTCAGCAACATTCCCCAGTATCTCACCATTAAGTGTATAAGTCCTGCCATAATTTGCCTTTCCAAAATGCAGCAAGTCACATTTAATCTAAATTTGGCAGCACGGTGGCACAGTGGTTAGCACAGTTGCTTCACAGCGCCAGAGGTCCGGGTTCAATTCCCGCCTCCACGCAACTGTCTGTGTGGAGTTTGCACATTCTCCCCGTGTCTGTGTGGATTTCCTCCGGTTGCTCTGGTTTCCTCCCATAGTCCATAAATGTGCAGGTTAGGTGAATTGGCCATGCTAAATTGCCCATAATGTTAGGTAAGGGGTAAATGTAGGGGAATGGGTCTGGGTGGGTTACTCTTCGGAGGGTCGATGTGGACTTCTCGGGCTGAAGGGCCTGTTTCCACACTCTAAGTAATCTAATCTAATCTAAACTCCTGCCACTCTTCGGCCAATTGGCCCATCTGATCAAGGTCCTGTTATACTCTGAGATAACCTTCTTTGCTGGTCCACTACACCTCCAATCTTGGTGTCATCTGCAAACTTATTAACCATACCTCCTATATTCACATCCAAATCACTTATATAAGATGATGAAAAGCAGTGGACCCAGCACCAATTCTTGTGGCACACCACTGGCCACAGGCCTCCAGTCTGAAAAATAACCCTCCATCATCACCTTTTGTCTTCCACCTTCAAGCCAGTTCTGTTTCAAAATGGCTAGTTCTGCCTGTATTCCATGAGATCTAATCTTGCTAACGAGTCTACCATGAGGAACTTTGTTGAACGACTTACTGAAGGTCGCATCCATCACTCTGCCCTCATTAATTCTTGTTGTAACTTCTTCAAAACCTCAATCAAGTTTGTGAGACATGAGTTCCCATGCAAAAAAGCCATGTCAACTAATCCTAATCTGTCCTTGCCTTTCCAAATGTACATAAATACTATCCCTCAGGATCCCCTCCAACAGCTTGCCCATCATTGACATCAGACTCACTGGTCTATAGTTCTCTGGCTTTTCCTTCCCACTAATATTAAGCAATGGTCCTAATGAATGCATTGACATTGACCAGCAGATTTAGTGAATGCAATGACATTGAACAATACATTCAGAGATTGTACTGATATTGAGCAGCACATTGTATTGAAATTGTGCAGTGTGTGCAGTGAATCCACTAATATTGAGTAACTCATGTGGAGAATGCACTATCATTGACTACTACATTCTAATAGTACAGTAATATTGAGTAATACATTTAGAGAATACACCGATATTAAGCAATGCATCTTAAGAACGCATTGATTCTGAGCAACGGACTTGGAAAATGCACTGATATTGAGCAATATATCCAGAAACAATGAATGCGGAGCAATCTATCCAGGGAATGCACTGATATTGAGCGTTCATTCTGCTGTATAGGATGGGCCGAAGGAAGAAAATTGTGGATGATATTCGACAGCTGCATGACCATGAATAAGTCCAGTGAACATTCTTTTGTGGGCCACAGACAGCACCAGCAGCTTGTTTTTCTATACAGGCTGTTTGTCACACTGTCTAAGAGAGAGAGAGCTTCATTACAAGTGGCGGGACTTCACCTTGGACTAGGATCATGAATGGTCCCAGGACTGAGCCTAACCCTCTAGACCAGTCATCAACAATTTTATTATTGTGTTTTTCCTTTCTCTTCCATTTTTTATTATTACTTAATAAATGTTCATATCGAAGCAAATTGCTGATGTCGAGCCTTCTCTTAATTACATTTAACCAAAGAACCAGTTGGAAACACTCTGTGATCCAAGACATTCTTCACGATGACGATGGGATTTGGGAAAATGTTTAAGAGAAGGGAAAGGCAGCCTAATGCTCTGGAGACCTTCCATGTTCCAGGATGGAATGTGACAAACTCTGCATTTGGGTCTGTAGCTAATCTGTTAGCACAGTTAGGATCCTTGGAAGAGTGGGGGACAATAATAACTGGAGAAAGAGAGAAAGGAAGGTTATTTATACTTGCTGCCATACATGAGTGCTTGCAGGAAGCGGGCTTCCCCAAAAGCAAGGACAGTGTGCTGCAAATAGGATGGATATTGTTAAAAGCTTTGTGTTCTATGTGTAGGAAATTGGAACAGTGTTAGACCAAGAACAGGCAGCTTGAGCCGTATTGATGATGGTAAACCAGCGTAACATCGCTCTAACAGACACAGTTTGCTCAGCGCAGGAGAGAGCCGAGAAGGTGGGAGGAGAAACAGAACCAGGTAGTATGTCATCTGGCAATGGTACAACAGAAAGAGAGAACAAAACGTGCATTTGGAAATTTGACCCAGTCAAAGTGTGCACATTATTAACATCACAATGGGACCCTGACCATTGGGATGGAGATTAGATTAGATTAGATTACTTACAGTGTGGAAACAGGCCCTTCGGCCCAACAAGTCCACACCGACCCGCCGAAGCGCAACCCACCCATTCCCCTAATTTACCCCTTTACCTAACACTACGGGCAATTTAGCATGGCCAATTCACCTAACCTGCACATCTTTGGACTGTGGGAGGAAACTGGAGCACCCGGAGGAAACCCACGCATATACGGGGAGAATGTGCAAACTCCACACAGTCAGTCGTCTGAGTCGGGAATTGAACCCGGGTCTCTGGTGCTGTGAAGCAGCAGTGCTGACCACTGTGCCACCGTGCCGCCCCAATTTGGTATTTGTCTGATTCAGAGTATAAATGGACAGATGGGGGAGGGGATGCTGCACCTCCGGAGCCATCCTCAGGAAAGGGACTAACAGCATGACCCCTAATAACAAATAAGGCAAAACAAATAGGAGGACAATACCCACAAAATTCGAGAATAGTGAGAGATCAGTCTATGTCTGAGTTGCAGGACTTGGGGTCACGCTTTAAGCAAAAATCCCCAGTGAACCCTTGGCCTCTTGGTTGATGTGGTTATGGGACCGGTGTGTCACCACGTTATGTTGAGTTCTACAGAGTAAGGAAATCTGGGAGCATTAAGTGTTGGTTCACATGTGAATAGTGATTTTAGAAAAGTAGGGCAGACTGGATTGTTATGTAATGCACTGACACAAGCAGTAGCAAACAAGTTCCCTTCTCTGATAGATTGGGAAGGTGATGTTGTAAAATGAGAGAGAGCATTCCAGAGGTATAAAATGTTTGAAGGATTTGGCTACATAAGCGGGGTATGTAATCTTGACAGTTTCAGGGTCCTGACCAGGAAGCTTTCACAGCCGGAATGAGGAACCGGGCTAATGTGACATGGTCTGGGCTGGATGAGAAGTGCCCTATTAGCTCAATTAGGACCAGCCCATGGACAGGCAGTGGGACAAATATGCTTGTTGTTGGGACAGTTAGAGGATATGGAGGCTGGTAAGCAAAGAGTGAGGCCCACTCGAGCAAGCACAAACAGGGACAACAAGGTAGAGGTGGGGTGGTTTTGAAGGTGAAAAGATAACCAGAAGAGAAATGTTCGCAGAATTATTGAAAGCAGGAATAGAGAGGAGTAAGATACATAGAATACCTATGTACAATATGTGGAGGATGCACTGCTCTTCAGATGTGGAGGGAGGAAAGGAAACCAAAGCGACTACATCTCCCACAACATCACTCTGCCCGAGCATGGGGGAGGGTGGGCAGTTGTGTTGAACCAGCCAGCCAATCAATTAAGGGTGAGGAGGGATTCTGGGGTCTGTGTAAGACTGGAGACCCAACGCCTCATGTCCCTACCACCGTTTATCAGAGGAAAGGCAATGTACAAGAGATATTGCACTACTAGACACTGGGGTAGAAGTTACTATTATACACAGCAATCCACATAGATATATAGGGCTTAAAATGACTATTAAGGGATTTGGTGGGGCAGTAACACTGGCAATTAGAATAAATATTAGAGTAGTTTTGGGGGATGGGCCCCACTAGTGGTCCCAGTATTGATATCCAACATACCAGAAAATATTATCGGTATGGACTTATTAAGAGGGACCACCTTGCAAACCCCATTAGGCAAATTCCCTTTTGGTATGCCAGCTGTGACTGTTATGAATGATTATTAAGTAATAATAAAAGATGTAAAAGGAAAGAGAACACAATAATAAATGATGATAAAGGAAGGAAAAGAAACAATAGGCCTCACACACGTCTGCATGTCAGGGATGCCATAATCGATGGCCGGTTTGGAAAGTCAGGTTTGTTCCCGGCACCGCTAGCGATCCCGGTCCGAGGTAAAATCTAGCCACCTGAAGTCCACCTAACCATAAATTACAGCTGTGGCTCAAAGTGTTGCCATAGGCATTGTATAATCTGAATATTCTGAAAGGTGGGACACTCATGAGCCGAATGTTTAAAGGAGGTGACCAGTTACATCCTCCCAGTAAACTTACAACATCCAAAGGCCTTTGCGCAGGGGGCCACCCACAAAACCCTCCAAAACCTGATGAGATAATTGTCCATGATACCTATTGGCTACTGATATTGGGGCAGGCAGTACCAAAGTGAAGTTAACTTAAAGAGAATGAGTTGTCAAAGATTGCCCACCTATATGACATGAACCATATTAATTTATTATGGACAGATACTGCAGTTGGCAGCTGCTGTACTTAATTTCACAGCGATCATTACTTTGATGATACGCCCTATTGTTGTATTATTCAAATTGGTGATGGTCATTTTCATTCTAGTTTTAATTTTCTGTTGTAGGTTACATATGCTTGTTCTGCATTCTCGTGTGGCTATCGCTGCTTTGCGCCTGCATTTGTAATTGTAACACTTGCTGTCAAATATCTTCAGGGTGGATTGTATAGGATGGGCTGAAGAGTGAAAATTGTTGATGATATTTGACAGCTGCATGACCTTGAATGAGTCCTGTGAACACTCCTTTGTGGGCCGCAGACAGCGCCAGCAGCTTGTTTTTTCTGTGCAGGCTGTTTGTTACACTGTCTAAGAGAGAGAGAGAGAGAGTTTTGCTCCAAGTGGCTGGACTTCACTTTGGACCGGGATCGCTAGCGGTGCCAGGAACAAACCTGACTTTTCAAACCAGGCATCGATTATGGCATCCCTGACATGCAGATGTGTGTGAGGCCTATTGTTTCTTCTCCTTCCTTTATCATAATTTATTATTGTGTTCTCTTTCCTTTTACATCTTTTATTATTACTTAATAATCATTCATATTTAAGCAATTTCTGTTGTCACGTCTTATTTGCATTTAACCAAATCCAAAAGAATCGCTTGGATACACTCTGTGATCCAAGATATCTGCAAATGCACCACTATGGAACAGTGGATCCTGAGAATGCATTGATGTTGATTGATACATCAGGAAAATGTACTAATACAGAGCAATGCATAGTGCAAATACATTGACATTGAGGAATGCAACCTGAGAATGCAGTTATTAAGTTATGCATTCTCCAAATGCACTGATATTGACCAAGGGATTCATGCACCGTGTGAATATTAAGCAATATTCAGCAACAAATGATATTAAACAATGTATCTGGAGAATGGCTGATATTGAACAACACATCACGTTACCTTGAAAATCAGCAATGGATCTGCAGACTGATAATGGACAATGCATCCAGAGAATGAAGTGGACCAATGGAAGCTGAGAATATACTAATGTTGAAAAATGCATTCAGAGAAATTATCGATATTAAGTAATGCATCCTGCAATCATACTGATATGAAACAATGAATACTGATATTGAGCAATACATCCTAAAAATGTGTCAATATTGAGCAATTAATCCTATGAATGCACCAGTGTTGAGCAAATGTTCCAGTAAAGGCATCATATTGAGGATTACATCTAAATAATGGACTGAAATTGAGAAATGCATCTCAAGAATGCATTGATTTTGAGTAATGTACACAGATAATACAACGATATTGAACAATTTGTCTAGAGAATGACTGTTATTGAGCAAAGGATACTAACAATCTACTGATATTGAGTAATACATCTGGAAAATGCACCAATACTAAGCAATGCATCCTGCCTGAGCATTGATAGTGACCTTGTTGTGGTGGCGAGGCTTGTGCGTGCCTAGGAACAATGAGCTAAACTGTCTGAAGTATAGCTCCTGACAGGGTCAAAGAACAAAGAAAATTACAGCTTTTAGGCCCTCTAAGCCTGCACCAATCCAGATCCTCTATCTAAACCTATCGCCTATTTTCTAAGGGTCTGTATCTCTCCGCTCCCTGCCCATTCATGTATCCGTCTAGATTCTTCTTAAATGATGCTATCATGCCCATCTCTACTACCTCTGCTGGTAATGTGTTCCAGGCACCCTCCACCCTCTGTGTAAGGAACTTTCCACGTGTATCTCCCCCTAAACATTTCACCACTCACTTTGAACTCGTGACCCCTAGTAATTGAGTTCCCACTCAGGGAAAAAGCTTCTTGCTATCCACCCTGTCTATACCTCTCATGGTTTTGCAGACCTCAATCAGGTCCCAATTCAACCTCCGTCTTTCTAATAAAAACAATCCTAATCTACTCAACCACTCTTTATAGTTAGCACCCTAGTCACCAATGAAGGTAAGGTCAAGGGGGAGGTTCCAAACAGGGGGGAGTTTCCATGAAGATCTCAATGGTGGAGCAGGCGGAGGATGATAGTTGAACTTAAATGAGAGCATCGTAACAGTTGCAAAAGTAAATGAAGGCTGCTAAAGAGAAGGACCGTCAGCCCTCTTGGTCTCAATGCCTCTGGGTTTCGACCCCTATCAACCAAGGTGCATGGGATCTCTTGAGGGCCTATGCACCAGCCTCCTGACATTAAAGAGTAACACACAGGCGTCCACCCGAGAGGTATCCAACCTACTTACATCCCATACAAACATCCTATGGTGATCAGCTGGTGGCAGAGGGGGCAGAACTTGTGATACCTGGAAGCCCCTAGTCACAAACTGACATATTAGATGGTGGTGTCAGATTCATTTATCTTGCTCCTGGATGAGACAGAGAATTTCGGCAGCTGCATCCACAACCTAGCATTCTGTTTAAGATCTGCTCTGCTCATCCCAGTAGGGGAGGCAGCTGGAAAAGCTTCTCTAAAAGTAGCCTCCATCAAAACTCCTGACTGAATTACTACGTCAAGAAGGATCACCCACATGCAGTTAGAAATGAAGAATAATAAACGTTGGAGCCTGGAATGTAAGAACCCTGAGGTACCCAGCCAACAGTGACCAACATGAGAGAAGAACTGCAATCATAGCTAGAGAACTAAAGAGATGCTCGATCGACCTCATTGCTCTTTCCAAAACCCAGCTTGCAGATGAAGGGAAACTGAAGGAGGTTAAAAAGTAGTTACACCATCTTCTGGAAAGGAAGGCTGCTGATGAGCCCTGAATTCATGGCATTGGACTCACAATTAAGAAACAGTTTTCTCTTTGAACTTATTGTGGGAATCAATGACAAACTCATAACCATCTGCTTATTGCTCACCACAACCAGATGGCTACAGTTCTGAATGCCCCTACCATTGACTTGGAGGAGGAAATAACTAACACTTTCTATGCCAACCTTGCCACACATTGTCAAGTTTCCCCAAGGAGGACAAGATCATTCTTCTGGAGACTTCAATGCTATAAGACCATAAGGCATAGGAGCAGAAATTAGGCCATCCTGCCCATTTGGCAGTGCCATTCATTCCTGTCTTAACCTTCTCCCTGTAACCTTTGATCCTCTTAACAATCAAGAATCTATCTCTGTCTTAAATATACTTAATGACCTGGTCTCCAAAGCCTTCTGTGGCAATTAATTCCATAGATTCACCACTCTCTAGCTGAAGAGGTTTCTCCTTATCTTCACTCTAAAGGGTATTCCTTTTACTCTAAGGCTGTGCCCTTAGAGTAATCTCTCCTACCAATGGAAACATCTTCCCAACTTCCACTGTATCCAGGCCTTTCAGTATTCTGTAAATTTCAATTAGAGCCTCCACACCTTTCTAAATTCCACTGAGTATAAACCCAGATTTCTCAAATATTCCTCATGTGTTAAGCCTTTCATTGCTGGGATCATTCCTGTGAACCGCCTCCAGGGCTAGTACATCCTTCCTGAGATATGGGTCCAAAATTGTTCACAGTACTCTAAATATGGACTGACCGGAGCCTTATAGAGCCTCAGAAGTACATCCCAGATTTATATTCTAGTCCTCTTGATATAAATGTCAACATTGTGTTTGCCTTCCTAACTACCAACTCAACGTGCAAGTTTACCTTAAGAGAATCCTGGACTGGGACTCCCAAGTCCCTTTGCATCTCAGAGTTCTGAATTTTCTCCCTATTTTGAGAAAAGTCGATGATTCTATTTTTTCTACCAAATTGCATGACCTCACACTTTCCCATGAGACCACAGCATTTATAGTCATAGAGATGTACAGCATGGAAACAGACCTTTCAGTCCAACCCGTCCATGCCAACCAGATATCCCAACCCAACCTAGTCTCCCCTGCCCTCCAAACCCTTCCTATTCATATACCCATCCAAATGCCTCTTAAATGTTGCAATTGTACCAGCCTCCACCACATCCTCTGGCAGCTCATTCCATACACGTACCCACCCTCTGCATGAAAGCGTTGCCCCTTAGGTGTCTTTTATATCTTTCCCCTCTCACCCTAAACCTATGCGCTCTAGTTCTGGACTCCCCAACCCCAGGGAAAAGAGTTTGTCTATTTATACTATTCATACCCCTCACAATTTTGTAAACCTCTATAAGGTCACCCCTCAGCCTCCGACACTCCAGGGAAAACAACCCCAGCCTGTTCAGCCTCCCTCTGTAGCTCAGATCCTCCAACCCTACCAACATCCTTGTAAATTGTTTCTGAACCCTTTCAAGTTTCACAACATCTTTCCGATAGGAAGGAGACCAGAATTGCACGCAATATTCCAACAGTGGCCTAACCAATGTCCTGTACAGCCACAACATGACCTCCCAGCTCCTGGTACTCAATACTCTGACCAATAAAGGAAAGCATAGCAAACGCTTCACTATCCTATCTACCTGCGAGTCCACTTTCAAGGAGCTATGAACCTGCACTCCAAGGTCTCTTTGTTCAGTAACACTCCCTAGGACATCACCATTAAGTATATAAGTCTTGCTAAGATTTGCTTTCCCAAAATGCAGCACCTCACATTTATCTGAATTAAACTCTTTTCAGCTCATTGGCCCATCCTGTTGTAATCTGAGGTAACCCTCTTCGCTGTTCACTACACCTCCAATTTTGGTATCATCTGCAAACTTACTAACTGTACCTCTTATGCTCACATCCAAATCATTTATGTAAATGACAAAATGTAGAGGGCCCAGCACCGATCGTTGTGGCACTCCATTGGTCACAGGCCTCCAGTCTGAAAAACAACCCTCCACCACCACCCTGTCTTCTACTTTTGAGCCAGTTCTGTATCCAAATGGCTAGTTCTCCCTGTACTCCATGAGATCTAATCTCGTTAATCAGTCTCCCATGGGGAACCTTGTCGAACGCCTTACTGAAGTCCATATAGATCACATCTACTGCTCTGCCCTCATCAATCTTCTTTGTTACTTCTTCAAAAAACTCAATCAAGTTTATGAGACATGATTTCCAATGCACAAAGCCATGTTGACTATCCTGAATTAGTCCTTGCCTTTCCAAATACATGTACATCCTGGCCCTCAGGATTCCCTCCAACAACTTGCCCACCACCGAGGTCAGGCTCACCGGTCTATAGTTCCCTGGCTTGTCTTTACTGCCCTTCTTAAACAGTGGCACCATGTTTGCCAACCTCCAGTCTTCCGGCACCTCACCTGTGACTATCGATAATACAAATATCTCAGCAAGAGGCCCAGCAATCACTTCTTTAGCTTCCCACAGAGTTCTCAGGTACATCTGATCAGATCCTGGGGATTTATCCACCTTTAACTGTTTCAAGACATCCAGCACTTCCTCCTCTGTAATCTGGACATTTTGCAAGATGTCACCATCTATTTCCCTACAGTCTATATCTTCCATATCCTTTTCCACAGTAAATACTGACGCAAAATATTCATTTAGTATCTCCCCCATTTTCTGTGGCTCCACACAAAGGCCGCCTTGCTGATCTTTGAGGGGCCCTATTCTCTCCCTAGTTATCCTTTTGTCCTTAATATATTTGTAAAATCCCTTTGGATTCTCCCTAATTCTACTTGCCAAAGCTATCTCATGTCCCCGTTTTGCCCTCCTGATTCCCTTCTTAAGTATACTCCTACTTTCTTTATACTCTTCAAAGGATCCACTCGATCTATCCTGTCTATACGTGACATATGCTTCCTTCTTTTTCTTAACCAAACCCTCAATTTCTTTAGTCATCCAACATTCCCTATGCCGACCAACCTTCCCTTTCACCCTGACAGGAATATACTTTCTCTGGATTGTTGTTATCTCATTTCTGAAGGCTTCCCATTTTCCAGCCGTCCCTTTACCTGCAAACATCTGCCTCCAATCAGCTTTCAAAAGTTGTTGACTAATACCATCAAAATTGGCCTTTGTTCAATTTAGAACTTCAACTTTTAGATCTAGTCTATCTTTTCCATTACGATTTTAAAATAAATAGAATTATGGTCGCTGGCCCCAAAGTGCTCCCCCTTTGACACTTCAGTCACCTGCCCTGTCTTATTTCCCAAGGGTAGGTCAAGTTTTGCACCTTCTCTAGTAGGTACATCCACATACTGCATCAGAAAATTGTCTTGTACACACTTAAGAATTCCTCTCTATCTAAACCTTTAACACTATGGCAGTCCCAGTCGATATTTGGAAAGTTAAAATCCCCTACCATAACTATCCTATTATTCTTACAGATAGCTGAGATCTCCTTACAAGTTTGTTTCTCAATTTCCCTCTGACTATTGTGGAGTATATATTACAATCCCAATAAGGTAATCATCCTTTTCTTATTTCTCAGTTCCACCCAAATAACTTCCCTGGATGTATTTCCAGGAATATCTTCTCTCAGCACAGATGTAATGCTATCCCTTATCAAAAATGCCACTCCTCCTCCTCTCTTGCCTCCATTTCTATCCTTCCTGTAGCATCCTGGAACATTAAGCTGCAAGTCCTGCCCATCCCTGAGCCATGTTTCTGTAATTGCTATAATATCCCAGTCCCATGTTGCTAACCATGCCCTGAGTTCATCTGCCTTCCCTGTTAGGCCCCTTGCATTGAAATATATGCAGTTTAATTTATTAGTCCTACCTTGTCCCTGCCTGCCCTGCCTTTTTTCTCACTTCTGTTCTCAGCTGTACCCGTCTCAGATCGATCTCTTCCCTCACTATCTCCCTGGGTCCCACCCCCATCTTACTAGTTTAAACCTTACTAGTTTAAATCCTCCCAAGCAGTTGTAGCAATCTCCCTGCCAGTATATTAGTCCCAATCCAATTTAGGTGCAATCCGTCCTTCTTGTACAGGTCACTTCTACCCCAAAAGAGATTCCAATGATCCAAAAATGTGAATCCTTCTCCCGTATACCAGCTCCTCAGCCATGTATTCATCTGCTCTATCCTCCTATTCCTGCCCTCACTAGCTCGTAGCACTGGGAGTAATGCAGATATTACTACCCTTGAGGACCACCTTTTTAAATTTCTGCCTAACTCTCTGCAATGTCCCTTCAGAATCTCAATCTTTTCCCTTCCAATGTCGTTGGTTCCAATGTGGACAATGACCTCCTGCTGGCCCCTCTCCCCCGTGAGAACATTCTGCACCCTCTCTGAGACATCCTTGATCCTGGCACCAGGGAAACAACACACCATTCTGCTTTTTCTCTGCTGGCCACAGAAACGTCTGTCTGTACCTCTGACTACAGAATCCCCTAACACAATTGATCTCTTGGAAGCCGACGTACCCCTCGTTGCATTAGAGTCAGTCTCAATACCAGAAACTTGGCTGTTCGTGCTACGTTCCCCTGAGAATCCATCACCCCCTACATTTTCTAAAACAGCATACCTGTTTGAAATGGGTATATCCACAAAAGACTCCTGCACTAGCTGCCTACCTCTCTTACCCTTCCTGCAGTTAACCCAACTATGTGACTGCATCCGAGACTTCCCCCCTTCCTATAACTGCCATCCATCACATATTGTTGCTGTTGCAAATTCCTCATCGCTTCTATCTGTCTCTCCAACCGATCCACTCAATCTGATAAGATTCGCATCCAACAGTATTTATGGTTGATATAATCCACTGTAACTCTTAAACTCTCCTTGAATTCCCACATCTGACAAGAAGTACATATCACTGCAAAGGCCATTTTTGCTCCTTCACAATCTACAGACCCAGAAAATAACACCGTCTTATTCCTCCACAAACACTGCCGCAGGTTAAATTAATAGTTATGGCATATATTTTAAGTTTAATCAAGAGACTTATCTCCAAAAACATATAATCAAGAAAGAATCCACTATACTCACTACTGCAGCCTTTCTCTTGGACAGACTTAAAACAACAATTAACTTATCTGATTCTGTGCTGTGAACTTCGCCCATCAGTTCCTCCAAGATTAGTTGTGAATTTCACTGTTTGTTAATTTTCCCAGATGCACTCTGATGTCCAGCGATACATGAATTCAAACAGCAAAGGCAGTAACTGTGCAGGTTCTCTCTCTCGCTCTCTCTCCTGCACTGTCCTCACCATGTGCTTCCTTTTTCTGCTCTTCTCCCTTTTAAACTGCTGTTGTTTTTACTTTTTTTTTCCAAAGTTCCAAAACAATACAACAGCATATAAAACAGTAATTGCTGCTCCTGGAATTCAAGGGAATCACTTCCAATACCTAAAATACCTCAAAAAAAGGAGCAGCTCTTACAGCCAGAAATTTTTCCCGTCCTCCAACTTGGATTACCCAGCATTTGGAATAGCACTAAAAGAAGAGAAAATGTGCTGAGTACAAATGCACTCTTCCATCAGAAAAATAAATTCAAAGCATCTTGGAGGCATCCATGCTCCAAACAATGGCACTTCATTGACCATGTCATTGTTTGCTTCAGGGCGTGAATATCACTAGAGTTATGATTGGCTCAGATGACTGTTGGACTGATCACCACCTTATCTGTTCCATCATGTCCAGCTGACTACATAGAAATATGAAGATTCAGAAGAAGCAGACCCAGCCAAGATTCAACATCGAGAGCCTAGGTGACATGGTCACTACGCAACACCTACTGGCCACACTTGCTAAAAACCTACCTCAGGAATACCCAGAGGATATAGGAGACCTATGTCTAGGAGAATACTTAAATCAATCACTCTCAGTGCCCAACATAATCCTCTGCTACAAGTTCAGAAACCATCAGGACTGATACAATGAGAATGGCGCAGAAAGCTCACCTTTGAAAAAAGGACAGCAGATCAGGCAGCATCTGAGGAGCAGGAGAATTGATGTTTGGGCAAAAGTCCTTCATCAGGAGTGAGGCCTCATTCGATTCTCCTGCTCCTTGGATGCTGCCTGATATGCTGTGCTTTTCCAGCACCACATTCTTGACTCAGATCTCCAGCATCTCTAGTACTCACATTCTCCAAAACAAAGGACAGCCTCCTGTGACGAGCAGAGTGGCATCAATTGCAACACCATAAGAAGGCTGATATCTAAGTTAAGGCTGATGTCCAAAAGAAGGTACGGGAGGTCAAAAACAAATGGTGGACTGATAAGGCCTTATAAATCCAGCAAATGGCAGATGCCAGTGACACAAGAGACTTCTTCAGCACCACCAAGGCAGTACACAGTCAAAGGTACTGTAGTCTAACCCTCTGCACTTTAAAGATGGACCACAACTGTTCAAGGACAATGAAGCAAAAAACACCCATTGTAAAGAGCATTTTCAAGAGGTCCTCAATTATAATACCAATGTTAACTTGGAAATCACCAATGAAATCACCCAGTGATCCATGCATGATGACATGGAAGAACCTCCCAGTGTGACCAAAGTACAAGAATCACAAAGAGCCTAAAAAGCAACAAGGTTGCTGGTCCTGAAGGGATTCCTGCAGAGATCTGAAAGGAGGGTGGCCCAACTCTGTACGAATACATATATGCTTTGCTATTGAAGATTTGGCTCAAAGAAGAATTCCCCTTGGAGCCCAGGGATGTTCTGATTGTGACTATATTCAAAAAGGGTGACAAGGCTGACTGTGCGAATTACAGAAGCCTTCTGTTATCTCCCTTCTGTTAACCGCTGGCAAAGTACTTGCATGTGCCCTTGCCAATAGACTTCAGCCATTACCTGAGGAAATACTCCTTGAATCACAGTGTGACTTCCATCCATCCAGAGGAATAACAGACATGATCTTCACAATATCTCAATTACAAAAAAAATGTCAGGAAAAGAAACAACGGCTTTACGTGGCCTTCATCACCCTAAGGCCTTTGACACAGTTAACAGCCAGGTGGTCTGGCAGATACCGTCATGATGTGGCTGCCCTGATAAGTTCAGGTTGCTGAGGCGGCTGCATGTTGAAATGTCCGTGACAGTGCTTAGCAACTGTGAGTTGGAGTCTGAGCCTTTCACCATGGAGATAGGAATCAAGCAGAGCTGCATCCCCTGTTCACCAGTTTCATTGCCACCATCCTCAATCTCACTGGCCAAGACCTGCCCAAGAGAATGCAACAGTGCCGAGAATGCAACAGTGAAGGTTATGGGCACAACCCCATTGGATGCTTTGAACCATGCTCATGACCCCATTGGCGAAAAGCCACAGAACATTCATGAAAGTCCAGGGTGAGGGGGCATAAAAACACACACCTGGATGCCACTACTTCAGTGAAGACCCACAGCAAGACCCATGGTAGAATACTGTGTGACACACAAGAAGACCCACGAGAGGATCTGCCCTAATCTGAGAGACAGGCCTTTGTGGAAGAAAGCCAGCTCTACCTCAGAAAGGAAGGAGATTCTAACGGACCAGCTCAAAGACTTGGATCATTGCTTGTAATATCACTTCGCAGATGAATAAAGCTGGATAGAACAAGTGTAGGAATTTGGGAAGTGCCCATATGGAGTTTTGATAAAGAATATTTTATTGAGTGGAACACCAAATTCTGTGTCCTTTTGTCCGTCTCATCAACAAGAGTGTTTGGATAATGCATTTTCAGTATGTAAACTGGTCAAAGTGCCCAAAGTATAGGTGTCAATGTGCTGGAAACTGTGCTCATATTGAGGAATGTATCCTTAGAATGCAATGATGTTGAGAAATCATCCTGCAAATTGAATATTGAGATATGCATCCTGATAATGCACTGATATTGAGTGATGCAGCTTATCAAAGTAGAGCCACAGGTACAGAGATTGTCCTGGCATCAAACTATATGTCTTAATCTATCCAGAGATAGATCAATAGATAATGAAAATATTTTGACACTGAGCAATTGATACTTATCACGCTTTGTTTTTAATAATTGATGCTTTGATTGACCTGATGTAGAACAGTATATCCTGAGATAATTTTTAACATTAAGTAATAGATACTGATAGTGCATTGATCTATATACATTCTCAGAATGTCTGACCAGGACATTATATCCTCAGAATGATCAGACCTTGAATAACAGGTGCTGAAATGGCCTGAATTCAACAACTGATGTTACAATACTGCTCACATTCAGCACTGTATCTTGAGAATGTGTTAAGATTGAATAACTGATGCTGAGAATTCTCTGATATTGAGTAATACATTATGCAAATACCCAGACATTTAGGAACAGGTCCCAAGAATGCAATGATATTGAGCATTAGATGCTGAGAAAGTATCAAAGGGGGCGCAGTGGTAGTCTGGCGCACTGACCTCTACATCGCTGAAGCCAAACGCCAACTCGAGGACACCTCTTCCTACCGCCCCCTTGACCATGACCCCACCCCCCATCACCAAACCATCATCTCCCAGACCATACACAACCTCATCACCTCAGGAGATCTCCCACCCACAGCTTCCAACCTCATAGTCCGGGAACCCCGCACTGCCCGGTTCTACCTCCTTCCCAAGATCCACAAGCCTGACCACCCTGGCCGACCCATTGTCTCAGCATGCTCCTGCCCCACTGAACTCATCTCTACCTACCTCGACACTGTCCTATCCCCCCTAGTCCAGGAACTCCCCACATACGTTCGAGACACCATCTACGCCCTCCACCTCCTCCAAGACTTCCGTTTCCCCGGCCCCCAACGCCTCATCTTCACCATGGATATCCAATCCCTCTACACCTCCATCCGCCATGACCAGGGCCTCCAAGCCCTCCGTTTTTTCCTCTCCAGACGTTCCCAACAGTACCCCTCCACCGACACTCTCATTCGTTTGGCCGAACTGGTCCTCACCCTTAACAATTTCTCCTTTGAATCCTCCCACTTCCTCCAGACCAAAGGGGTAGCCATGGGCACACGTATGGGCCCCAGCTATGCCTGTCTCTTTGTTGGCTACGTAGAGCAGTTGATCTTCCGTAATTACACCGGCACCACTCCCCACCTCTTCCTCCGCTACATTGATGACTGCATTGGCGCCACCTCGTGCTCCCGCGAGGAGGTTGAGCAATTCATCAACTTCACCAACACATTCCACCCTGACCTTAAATTTACCTGGACCATCTCTGACACCTCCCTCCCCTTCCTGGACCTCTCCATCTCCATCAGTGACGACCGACTTGACACTGACATTTTCTACAAACCCACCGATTCCCACAGCTACCTGGATTACACCTCTTCCCACCCTACCTCTTGCAAAAATGCCATCCCGTATTCCCAATTCCTCCGCCTCCGCTGTATCTGCTCCCAGGAGGAGCGGTTCCACCATAGAACACACCAGATGGCCTCCTTCTTTAGAGACCGCAATTTCCCTTCCCACGTGGTTAAAGATGCCCTCCAACGCATCTCATCCACATCCCGCACCTCCGCCCTCAGACCCAACCCCTCCAACCGCAACAAGGACAGAACGCCCCTGGTGCTCACCTTCCACCCTACCAACCTTCGCATAAACCAAATCATCCGCCGACATTTCTGCCACCTCCAAACAGACCCCACCACCAGGGATATATTTCCCTCCCCACCCCTCTCCGCCTTCCGCAAAGACCGTTCCCTCCGTGACTACCTGGTCAGGTCCACGCCCCCCTACGACCCACCCTCCCATCCTGGCACTTTCCCCTGCCACCGCAGGAACTGTAAAACCTGTGCCCACACCTCCTCCCTCACCTCCATCCAAGGCCCTAAAGGAGCCTTCCACATCCATCAAAGTTTTACCTGCACATCCACTAATATCATCTATTGTATCCGTTGCTCCCGATGCGGTCTCCTCTACATTGGGGAGACTGGACGCCTCCTAGCAGAGCGCTTTAGGGAACATCTCAGAGACACCCGCATCAATCAACCAAATCGCCCAGTGGCTCAACATTTCAATTCCCCCTCCCACTCTGCCGAGGATATAGAGGTGCTGGGCCTCCTCCACCGCCGCTCCCTCACCACCAGACGCCTGGAGGAAGAACGCCTCATCTTCCGCCTCGGAACACTTCAACCCCAGGGCATCAATGTGGATTTCAACAGTTTCCTCATTTCCCCTTCCCCCACCTCATCCTAGTTTCTAACCTCCAGTAACTCGACCTGTCCGGACTTGTCCGACCTGCCCAGCTCCTTTTCCACCTATCCACTCCACCCTCTCTTCCCTGACTTATCACCTTCATCTCCTTCCCCACCTACCTATTGTACTCTATGCTACTCTCTCCCCACCCCCACCCTCCTCTAGCTTATCTCTCCACGCTTCAGGCTCTCTGCCTTTATTCCTGATGAAGGGCTTTTGCCCGAAACGTCGATTTTGCCTGTCCTCGGATGCTGCCTGAATTGCTGTGCTCTTCCAGCACCACTAATCCAGAATCTGGTTTCCAGCATCTGCAGTCATTGTTTTTACCCCATTGAGAAACCAATGTTGACACTCCCCAATATTGACAAATAGATGCTGATTCCCTTGATATTGAGCAATGGTTTGGAAAAAAAGGAAAGGAAAAGTAACAGTGGTGTAACTGGACTAGCACCAGGCTAATGCTCTGGAGATATGGTTCAAATCTCACAGTGGCAGCTGGTGGAATTGAAATTCAATTAATAAATCTGGAATCAAAAGCTGGTCTCAGTATTGGTGAGCTAAAATAATCTAATTGGTTCATTAATGCCCCTTACAGAAGAAAATCTGCCATCCTTACTTAGCCTATAGATCTACCAAAATGTGGCCGGCTCTAATGGCCAATCAGGGCAGTCAGTTCAAGGGCAATTCCACAACTCCACAAACATCCATCTTCTCCACAACAAATGCTCATTAGCAGCAGTGTGTACCATCTATAAGATGTACTACAGAAATTCACCAAGGCTCCTTAGATAGCACCTTCCAAGCCTACAACCACTTCCATCTAGAAGGACAAGTATAGCACATACACGGGAACACCACCACTGAAAGATCACTGGGTCAAAATCCTGGAAGTCTTTTTCAGCAGCATTGGGGTTTACCTACAATACATGGACTGCAATGGTTCAAGAAGGCAGCTCACATCCACTTTGCCAAGAGAAACTAGGAATGGGCAATAAATGCTGGCCAAGGTAGCAATGCCCATATCCTGTGAATGATTAAAAGTATAAAATTAGGGGCAGTGAATTACAGGCCTTGCTGGCAAAATCCACATCCATGAAAAAATAAAGTTTGAAACTGAAGAATGGTTATAATAGAGAAGGAGACCACTTGGCCTATTATGCTGATGCTAGCTATCTCAAAGGCAATTCACCTCGTCTCATTACCCTCGACCTAGAAAACTTTTCAACTTAAATAATTCCAATTTCTTTGGAATTTGTTCCCACAAAATTTTAGGACAGACCAAGAATATATTGGATGACAAGAGACTGAATGAAGGGAGAGAAAATGAAGTAAGGATCGGAAAGAATAAGTTCATTGGAGCAGGAGCAAATTAAAGTCTTGGGTCTTCCAGGGAAGTCCAGTTTGTGGATTTTGAGAAGAAGATGGGAAGCAGGCTGCGCATGCTTGTGAGACTATGAGGTGGGAAGCTGAGGAAGAGAAATCTCCAGAGAAGACGAGGTCTACAATAGTTCTGGGAACAACAGCTTGATTTTCAATGGTGAGGTCATGGTCCAGAAGATGGGAAGAAGTGTTTACTAGTTAGCATTGAGCCCCTGCAGTTAGAGGTCAGCCTGCCAAACAACAGCGCCACCCTTACTGGCACATTTAATTACAAAGTCAGGATTGGGCCTGAGAAAATGGAGAATGACAATTTCAGAGGAAGGCAAGGGAGCAGTGAAATTTTGGTGGCCTATGTCAGGTTGACAATTCTCAATGCAAGGATCAAATGTGGACATGCAGCCAAAGGGAGATTTCGAGGTCGACGGAAAATATTTGAGTTAAGTGAAAGAGTCCTTGGAGCAGAGGGAAGATGCCTGTCCAAAAAGGTTGGCATGGAGGCAAAGGCAATATAAGAAGAGTTCAATATCCTCAGCATCTTTGCTCCCCTTCCCTCTTTAAAGTTGTCTCTTTTATTTTATATTGCCTCTCTGACATTTATTTTACCAAAATGTATAATTTATTCTTTCTGTTCATTAAATTAATTTATTCCTTCTCTGCCTGTTTCACCTGCCTGTCAATGTCTTCTGGAAATTCATTACTGTTCTTCTCACAGTTCATAATACTTCCCAGTATTATGTCATCGGCGAATTTTGAAACAGTGCCTTGCACACCCAAACTTTGCTCATGAAAGCTCCTGTCCAAAAAATAGCTATTTTCCATTACATACTTTTGCTGTCAGTTGGTCAATTTTGAACTTTCGTAGCTAGTTCCTTTCCTACTTATTAGCCTTTTATGCAGTATTTCACAAATGCTTTTTGGAAGTCTATGCATATCACATCAACTGTATCATCTTCCTCAATCTTTTACCTGTTACTTTATCAAAAAAAATCTAATTAATTAAATATGATTTTGAACAATGGGTTTATGTGAATGTCTTGATATTGGGGAGCAAAAGTTGAGAGTGTTCTGACATAGAACAAGAGAGCCTTAGAATGTCCTTACGTTGAGCAATAAATAGAGATTTTGCATCACCATTGATAGCATATCCTGAGAATATAATGTTATTAAGCAACTGATACTGAGAATGTAACAACAATAACTTACTTTTATACAGACGTTTAACATAATAAAATGTTCCAAGATGCTTCACAGCAAAACAAAATATAACAGGACTCCACATAAAGGAGATATTGAGTAAGTAACCAAAAGCTTGGACAGAGAGATAGTTTTAAAGAATGCATTAAAGAAGGAAAATAAAGTACAGCAGAGGGGTACAAGGGGGGTATTCCAGTGCACAGTCACCAAAGCTGGGACAATTAAAGTCTGAGATGTTCAAGAAGCTAGAATTATAGAGGTTCTGACATCTTGGATGGTTCTAGCAAATACAGGGTTAGAGAACAGGGAGGGCATAGAAGGATTTAAAACAAAGATGACAACCAGGAGTTACTCATTGATGCTGAGGATACCATTATATTAAGCAATTGAACAGAAGATGCTGAGAATGCCATGCTGTTGAAAAATAGATGCTTGGCTCATATTGACACTGAATAATACATCCTCAAACTGCCCTGACACTGAAGAATGTATCTTGAGAATGGCTTCAATTGGGCTATAAGTGCTAAGGTCACCCTTGTTTTGAGTAATACATCTGAGAATGCTCTTAACTCAAGCAAATGATTTCACATTGAGGGACGGATGCAAAAAAGACCAAAATCACAGGATCATACAGTACAGAAGAGGCCTTCTTTGGCCAACTGAAACAGTATTGCCAAAACTACATTAAATGTACACTGGACCCACTTTTCAGCACTGAGCCCACAGTCTTGAATGTTATGACATTGCAAGTGCTCATCCAGATACATTTTTAAAACTGAGGTTTCTTGCCTCTATTACCCTCCAGACACCCACCATCTCTAGGTGAAATGCTTTTTATCTCAAATCCCCTCTAAACTTCTTACTCTTTTGCCTAGAAGTGTGCCTGCTTGTTATTGGCCTTTCAATTCCAAGGAACAGCTTCTTCCTATGCACCCTGTTCATACCCCTTATAATCTTATGTACCTCTAGTAAGGCACCCCCCAACCTGCACTCCCCCCCGCCCCCCATCCTCTCTGCTCAAAAGTAAACGAGCCAAGTTTATTTGGCTTTTGTTCATAGCTAAAGTACGCCATCTCAGACACCATCCTTGTGGATCTCCTTGTGCACCCCCTGCAATGCGGTGACCAGTCTGCACACAGAATTCCAACTGGGCCTAACCAAAGTTCTGTACAGCTCTAACATGTCCTCCCTACTCTTATAATCTATGCCTCAACATACAAGTACCCTTTCTGCCTTCTTAACTACACTATTAACCTGCCCTGCTACCTTCAGGAATCTGTAGAAAAACACCCCAAGTTTCCTCTGTTCTTCTGAGTTTTTTATTGTCCTGACATTTATTGAATATTCCCTTGATTTGTCCCTTCTTCCAAAGTGCATCATGTTGCATGTATCAGGATTAAATTCAATCTGCCCACCTGACTGATGCATTTATAACCATCTATAGCCTAATACCTTCTTCCTCACTAACCACCTGGCCAAACTTTGTGTCATTCACAAACTTACTTATCATACCCCACATTGTCATCCATATCGTTTATAACTATATGTCACAAACAATAAGGGATGCAGCGCTGATCCCTATGGTACGCTACTGGACACGAACCTCCAGTCATGCTAACAGCCTTCTACCACCACCCTTTGTCTCCTGCCACTAAGTCAATTTTATATCTATCTTGCCAAGTTACCTGGATACAATGAGTGTTCACCTTTTTCATCACTTCTGAATGTGGGAGTCAAAGCCCATGCTGAAAACTACGTAAATGACATCAACTGCACTACCCTCATCCTGACATTTGGTCACTTCCTCAAAATTTCAATCAGTTTTTTAGGCATGACCTCCTCTATATCAAAGCCATGCTAACTATCTCTGAACAAAACTTCTGCTAATTTCCTTCACATTGATTATTGCATATACAGAATATGATGACCTTGAGTAACAGATGCTGAGAATTTCATGACAGATGTAAAACTGTTGACGCTGTCAATGTTATTGATGAATGAATTAACTTACCTTGTTTTGTTAATTATATTGCATATTTCATGATGCCAAGATATTCCAAAGCATTTTACAATCAGTGGAGTAAAAGAAAACTTGAAGCTAAACTGAAGAAATGGGTTAAAGAAAGCCAGGGACCTTGAAACCGGTGAGCCTGACATCGGTGGTGGGCAAGTTATTAGAGGCGATTCTGAGGGACAGGATTTGCATGTATTTGGAAAGGCAAGGACTGATTAGGAACAGTCAACATGGCTTTGTGCATGAGCAATTGTGTCTCAGTAACTTGATTGAGTTTTTTGTATAAGTGATGAAGAGGATTGATGAAGGCAGAGTGGTAGATGTTGTCTATATGGACTTCAGTAAGGCATTCGATGAGGTTCCCTTGTTTTGTCCCTTCTTCCAAAGTGCATTATGTCACATGTATTAGGACTAAATTCCTTCTGCCACAGATCTGCCCATTTGACAATCCATTTAATCCTCCTGTGACTGGTTAACAAGGTGAGATCACATGAAATACAGAGAGAACCAGCCATTTGGATACAGAACCGGTTCAAAGACAGGACAGAGGGTGAAGGTAGAGGCTTGGTTTTTGGACTGGAAGCCTATGATCAGCAGTGTGCTGCAAGGATTGGTGCTTTTTGTCATTTATATAAATGATTTGGATGTAAATATAGGAGGTCTGCTTAGTAAATTTACAGATGACACCAAAATTGGAAGTGTATTGGACAGCGAAGAAGGTTATCTCAACTAGATGGGCCAATGGATGGAGTTTAATCTAGAAAAATGCGAGGTACTACATTTTGATAGGGCAAATCAGGGCAGGACTTATATACTTAATGATAAAGTCTGGGGAGTGTTGCCAAACAAAGAAACTTTGGAGTGCAAGTTCATAGTTCCTTGAAAGTGGAGACACAAGTAGTTAGGATAGAGAAGAAGGCATTTGGTATGCTTTCCTTTATTGGTCAGTGCATTGAATGTAGGAGTTGGAAGGTCATGTTGTGACTGTACCGGACATTGGTTAGACTACTTTTGGAGTATTGTGTTTAATTCTGGTCTCTCTAGTACAGGAAAGATGTCATTTAACTTGATAGGGTCTAGCAAAGATTTGCAAGGATGTTGCCAAAGTTGGAGGATTTGATCTAGAAGGAGAAGCTGAATAGGCTGGGGCTATTTCTCTTGGAGCACTGGAGGCTGAGCGTGACCTTATAAAAACATGAGGGACATGGACGAAGTGAATAGTCAAATTCTTTTTCCTAGGGTAGGGGAATTCAAAACTAGAGGGCATAGGTTTAAGGTGAGAGGGAAAAGATTTAAAAGGGATCTAATGGACAATTGTTTCACACAGAGGGTGGTGCATGAATGGAATTAACTTCCAGAGGAAGTGGAGGAGGCTGGTACAATTACAACATTTAAAAGGAATCTGGATGGGTATAAGAAAGGTTGAGAAGGATATGGGCCAAATGCTGGCAAATGGGACTAGATTAATTTAGGATGTGTGGTCAGCATGGACAAGTTGGACTGAAGGGTCTGTTTCCATATTATACATTTCTCTGACTCTATGAGTACATAAGAATTGGAAATTGTTTGAATAAATCATTCATGGGCATTTTGAAGCTCATAAAATCCTCATAAATAGTCACAATATTTCTTAGCTAAAAAGAGCTATTGAAACACAACCTTTACAGACTCTCAATAACCTAAATTCAAGTCTTGAAAGAGATTAAACTATTGTAATGGCATTACAAGATTTCGCAGAAGACTTTGAAAAATTTCCTCATCCAAAATCTTGTACAAAGTCCACTACTTTGGGATCAGAAGGGTATTATTAAATTGGATCCGGCAACTCTTAACTAACAAAAAGCCCATTAGTGGTATGAGATAGGAATCATTATCTACTTGTGATGTCCTGCTCAAATTGCCCCGGGGAACTATGTTGGAGCCTTTGCTTTCTTGATTTTACATTAGCAACTTTCCAAGTTAAAAACAAAAGTTAAGCTACTTGTAGATGAATGTGTGGTCTACATATCAGGAAACATGTAAGATCATATGAATTGGCACAAGATTATCTTCTGAAATTTCAAAAAGGCCAGGACCAATAGGAGATGGCATTCAATGCAAAAAATTGCTATATTATGTGCATCAACAACAAAAAGGATTCACCAACAGGTAACTTTTCAGTTCTACAAGCAAATTTTCTAACAGGATGTTTATTTGAATAGGAAGAGTTTGGAGGGATATGGGCTGGGTGCTGGCAGGTAGGACTAGATTGGGTTAGGATACCTGGTCAGCATGGACGAGTTGGACCGAAGGGTCTGTTTCCATGCTGTACATCTCTATGACTCTATGAGGCAGAATACATAACTATACCTGACAGTTCATCTAGTAAACAATCTTCAATGGGGATTCTATATTTAGCAAATAACATCAAAACAAACAGGGTTCATAGATTTCTGAGGAAGAATCTTTGGTATTGCTACAAAAGTATCAGAGTTATAACTCACCAAACATTTGCTTGCCAAACCCAGTGTATGTAGTTAAAAATCACACAACACCAGGTTATAGTCCAACAGGTTTATTTGGAAGCACTAGCTCTCATCAGGTAGTTGATCATCTGACCATCTGACAAAGGAGCGGCGCTCTGAAAGTTAATGCTTCCAATTAAACCTGTTGGACTACAACCTGGTGTTGTATGATTTTAAACTTTTTCCACCCCAGTCCAACACAGGCACCTCCAAGTCCCAGAGTATGTAAGTTGTGTGAAGGCTCCCGATATGGCTAATGATACAAATAAGATTGAAGTGATCTAAAGACATGCTGCACAATTTTGTAATCATGTCACATCCTTGATCAAAGATTTGGAATGGAAATCATTACCAGGAACCATTGGGAGAAAAGTAAACTGACCAGGTTCCATAAAATATGGAATGGACTATTCAGAACCAACATAAGATCTGGTTTCCTATGGCAATGAGAAAACATTAAGTAATCTGCATTTGTTTCCAAAACAGTGTATCAACAATCCTTCCTTCTGAAGGCAATCCCATAATGGAACAAGCTGCCAAAGGAAATAATCAAACTCCCATCATTTGAAATAACCAAGAACCATGTTTAGATTCCTTCTACTTAACAGTTTTCATTACCAGTGCTGCAATTTCACTAAATTATGCCCAGAGGTTTAGCTAAAGTCACCCATATAAATATTGACAGATTCTGAATAGTCATCTGTCATACTGACACAACTAAACCAAAAGAAGTTGAAGCAGAGGGAATATAGTCACTGTGGTAAAGCAAAAACGTGACAACCAAAGTGTGGCCCTATAGGAAGGCCCTATATGCAGTTGTGATAAATGACCAATGAGGAAGATTGTCACCTATCATAGGACATGCCCAATACTGAGATACTGTTATAATATGAGATTAATAATAATAATATGGGAAACAATATAACAGTCACAAATTGTCTAAAACTGGAGATCCAGAAATGGAATACAGCAAAAAAGTTACATATATATCAGGAGTTGTAAGCGAAGATTGTCAAAGAGATCTTTCATTTGCTTCCATACAATAAAGGTTTTGGATATACTGATTGCAGAATATATGGATAGAAAAACAAAAGACAATAGATCAGAGGTTGTAGTTAGGCTACACAATGAAAGTTCAAGCTTCCAGTTCTGAAAATAAAAATCAGTAGCAGAAGTTGCCAAGGGAAACGGGGAAGAATATTCTGGGAACAATTGCAAAATACAATAAAGTGCAAACGGAATAGCTTGTTTGTGAGAGGTCTTGCTGCTGACAGTGAAAATAAGGTAGGATAGGAATAATCATCAAAAAGCAATATCAAAGTGGAGAGTCCCAGGATTCATTGACACTCCTTTCATTCTGAAATTTGTCACTTGACTCGAAACATTATTGGTGTTTTCTCTTTGCAGATGCTGCCAGATCTATCATGTTTCTCCAATAATTTCTGTTTTTATTTGTTTCAGACGTCCAGAATCTGCAGTTCTTTTTTTACCTCATCATAACATTTCTGAACTTTTATCACTGAACAATGGGAGTAGCACGTTGGCAGGGTGACGGATGTGGTCAAATGAAATCTATTGATTAGATAAGATTTTGTACCCAAACATTGCCAAATTTCACTCTCCCACAAGCCAAGGGATAACTTCACGATGCTTCACTTCTCTAGCTTCCACCCTAAACGTATTAAAGAAGCCAACCCCTACAGACAAGCCCTGCGTACACACAGAATCAGCTCAGATGAGGAGGAATGCGACGGACACCTAAAGATGCTGAAAGCTGTCCTCATAAGAACAGGATGTGATGTTCAACTTATCGATCACCAGTACATCGATGTGCCACAGCGAAAAAGTACAATGACCTCCTCAGAAGACAGACACGGGACACAACAGATACAGTACTTCCTCAGAGTGAATAAACTACGCCATGTTCGTCGTAGCCTTCAACACGGAGAAAGTGAGGACTGCAGATGCTGGAGATCAGAGCTGAAAAATGTGTTGCTGGAAAAACGCAGCAGGTCAGGCAACATCCCAGGAGCAGGAGAATCGACGTTTTGGGCATAAGCCTGAAGATTCCTGAAGATTCCTGAAGAAGGGCTTATGCCCGAAACGTCGATTCTCCTACTCCTGGGATGCTGCCTGACCTGCTGCGCTTTTCCAGCAACACATTTTTCAGTAGCCTTCAACACGTCATAGATGAAGACGAACATCTCTCCAAAGTCATTCCTATGCCTCCACTTATCAGAGAGTCATAGAGACGTACAACATGGAAGCAGACCCTTCGGTCCAAGTCATCCATGCCGACCAGATAGCCTAAATTAATTTAGTCCCATTTCCCAACATTTGGCCCATATCTCTCCAAACTGTTCCTATTCCTGTACCCATTCGGGTGCCTTTTTAAATGTTGCAATTATACCAGCTTCCATCACTTCCTCGGCAGCTCATTCCATACATGCACCACCCTGTGCATGAAAAAGTTGCCCCTTAGGTCCTTTTTAAATCTTTCCCTTCTCACCTCAAACCTATGCCCTCTAGTTCTGGACTCCCTCACCCCAGAGAAAAGACTTATCTATTTATCCTATCCAGGCTCCTCATGACTTTATAAACCTCTATAAGGCCACTCCTCAGCCTCTGATGCTACAGGGAAAACAGCCCCAACCTATTCTCTCTGGGGTTTGTACCATAAGGGAGTGAGCTCTGGGCTGCAGGGGTGTGAACAAAGGGACAAAAATGGGCTGCTGCACAGTCTAATCCTACAGATTTCACTGCATCCCTGTCTCTCTCTCTCTCTGCCTCCATATTTCCAGTTGCCTAACCCTCCCACAGCGTTCTATAAATCCCTGTCTCCCACACATCTCCCCTCTGTTCACTCTCCACATCCACCCCCCCGCCTCCCTGCAGAGCCCAACCTCCAACTCTCTCACCCCTCCCCGGGTTTTTGTGGAACTGTTCCGTCATCCAGTCTTTCTGATCTCTAAGATTTCCCAAACACCTCTCTCCACACGTTTCTCGCTCTGCCTTGTGGGATTTTGCTGTTCCTGCCAGAGGGTCAATCTATCAGCATCCCCACTCTTTGTCCCTCCATCACTTGCTCTCGATGACATCTCCTTGTCTGCTCTTCTCTCCCTTGATTCCTCTCTGTCCTTGTGTCTCTCCTCCCAGTCTCTTATCTGTCCTTTCCCGTTCTCTCCTTGGGTTTTCTCTCTCTCTACTGTCCTTTCTCGCTCGCTCTCTGAGATTTCTCTCTCTATCTGTCCTTTCCCGTTCTCTCCCTGGGATTTCTCTCTCCCTCTTCGTCCTTCTCTCTATTTGTCCCTCCCTGGGTTTATTTCTCCCTTTCCCTCTCTGCCCTTTTCCTTGTTCACAATGGGATTTCTCTCCCTTCCTCTGTCTGTCCTTCTATATCTCTCCATTGTGTTTTTGTCTTCTCTCTCTCTGTCACTCTCCTTGGGATAATTCTCTCTCCTCCCTTTGTCTCTCTCCCTGACTGTTTTTCTCTCACTCTCTTTCTTTATCTTTCTTTGTCTCTTTCTGTCCTCTTTCCCCACCCTGGGTTTCACACTCTCACTGTCCCTGTTTCTTTCTCTTTTGTCTGTCCTTCTATTTCTCTCTGGGATCTTTCTGTTCCCCTCTACACATCTCTCTGTGTTTCTCTCTCTCTGTCTCTGTCTTGCACTGTTTCTCTCCCTGGGATTTCTCCCTGTCTCTGTCTGTCTCTACCTGAGTTACTTGCTCTCTCTCTATTCCTCTGTGTCTCTCCCTGGGAGTTTTACTCTCCATCTGCCTGTGTCTCTCTGTCCCTCTGTATCTCTCCCAGGGGTTGCACTCTCTGGCTGTCTGTGTCTCTCTGTCCCTCTGTATCTCTCCCCGGGGGTTTTACTCTCTGTCTGCTTATGTCTCTCTCTATCCCTTTATCTCTCTCCCGGAGGGTTGCACTCTCTGTCTGCTTGTGTCTCTCTATCCCTCTGTCTTTCTCTGGTGATTGCACTCTCTGACCACCTGTGTCTCTCTCTCTATCTCTCTGTATCTCTCTCTGGGGGTTGCACTCTCTGTCCGCCTGTGTGTGTCTCTCTCTATCCCTCTGTATCTCTCTCTGGGGGTTGCACTCTCTGTCCGCCTGTCTCTCTCTACCCCTCTGTATCTCTCTCTGGGAGTTGCACTCTTTCTCTGCCTGTGTATCTCTTTATTCCTTTGTCTCTCTCTCTCTCTCTCTCTGGGGGTTGCACTCTCTGTCTGCTTGTGTCTCTCTATCCCTCTGTCTTTCTATGGTGGTTGCACTCTCTGACCACCTGTGTCTCTCTCTATCCCTCTGTATCTCTCTCCTGGGGTTGCACTCTCTGTCCGCCTATGTGTCTCTCTCTCTATCCCTCTGTATCTCTCTCTGGGGGTTGCACTCTTTGTCTGCCTGTGTATCTCTTTATTCCTTTGTCTCTCCCTGGGGGCAGATTTGAATTCAGTGCCGGGGAGAGGGGGTAGAGTGCTGCTTAGTAATTATTGCAGTATGATCTTTACTCTGTCTCTTTCTGTCCCCATGGCTTTTTCTCTCATTTCTCCTCTTGAATTCTCTCTCCCTCCTGTGTGTCCCTCCCTTTCTTCCTCCCCCATTTGTCACTGTCTCTCTCCCACTCTCTACCCCACAACCATTTATCTCCCTCTCTCTCCTTGTCTGTCCTTTTCTCTTTCTCTCTCTCCCACTTTCCCTCTCTCTGTTCATCTCTTTCTCCCTCCTCCGACTGTCTCTCTCTCTCTCTCTGTCCCTCCCTCTGTCCCTCTCTCTCTCTCTCCCTCTGGCTGTCCCTCTCTCTCTCCCTCCATCCCTCTGTTTGTGTGTGTCTCTCTCTTCCTCCCGTTGTCTGTCTCTCTCTCTCTCTCTCTCCCTTTCTCTATCTGTCCCTCTCTTCTTGACTTCAAACAACTGCTGAAGCTCAAACAAACCATCGTTTATAGTAAACATCAGGAAAGCAGCGAGAAGGCATCACACAACCCTGCCACAGCAACCTCTGCAAGACATGCCAGATCATCAACATGGATACTATTATCACATGTGGGAACACCACCTACCACATATGCGATAGGGTACTCATATGATTCAGCCAATGTTGTCTATCTCATACACTGCAGGAAAGGATGCACCGAGGCATGGTATATCGGCAAGACCATGCAGATGTTATGACAACAGATGAATGGACTCTGTGCAACTATCACCAGACAGGAATGTTCCCTCACAGTCGGGAGGTCTCTTCAGCGGTCAGGGATGTTCAGTCTCCTCGCTTCTGGTAAGCTTCCTCCAAGGCGGCCTTCAAAATACACAACAGATGCAGAAATAGATAGTCAAATTCTCTACCCATGAGGACGGCCTCAACTATGGTCTTGGGTTCATGTCTTGCTATATATGTCTCCACCACACTGTTCTGTGTTTGCAAAACATTCCTTACTGTTGTTTTCAGCTTGATAACTTGTTGTTACTTCTCTACCTCAAGTAGTCTGTACAGTTTTGGATTACATCTTACTTTGGTTAGACCCTCATCATGTTATTCCAGCCATTTGGTTTGTCTCTAGCACCATCTTATTTTTTGATTTTTTTGTAATTAGCTCTCTGCCTTAATTAATCGGATCATAGATCATCCCTTCACTTACTATTCAGCTGTAGACACTTTACTCACGCCGTTTGACACTTTTGATCACCTGCAGACACTTGTTATTCAGTCTGTTGACACTCCACTCACACCACTTGTACTATCTTTTGACACTCCTAATCACCTGGAATTATCTTGCAATGATCTGCACCTATAAATCCTGTGCCTATGCGCTTCCCTCCACTTCAACTGATACAAGAGCAGTTCTCCGAAAGCTTGTGATTTCAAATAAACCTGTTAGACTATAACCTGGTGTCGTGTGACTTCTGTCTTTGTCCACCCAGTCCAACACCGGCACCTCCACAAATGTTCACTAGGTTGCTGTTTTGTTATTGCTACTACTACCGAAAAATAAATGTACAACTGCAACCAATATAATCCAAACAAAATCAGAGATATTAGAGTTAGTGTTCAATGACATGAGTGAAATTGTTCACCAGCAACATTGTGTGCTGAACACAATGTTTATTTAGAGGCCAACACATGTATTTGAAACACTGTAATGCGTTAAGAGATAATGATATCCTTAGCAGCATTGTATGGATTATTGACAATTCCAATGGAGTAACAGGCTTTTTACACTTTCACTGGGTGGAAAAGGAATATGATATGTTTTTTTTGATCGGATACCTGTCAAACTGAATATTCCATTAGAATGGTAGGAATATAACCTAAATAGGTTGCTTTTGGCCTTCCAGAACCCCACCGTTTCCTGTCGCCATTCAAATTAAATGCTAGATGGGAAGGCCTTGCGTGATCTTCCTGCCTCACCTCCAAGGTGAGTGTAAAGATTTAAACTGGCAAGAGAACCAAAAATCAGATTCTTGTCATTGAGGTAAACTTTAGTAATTAAGACCTCCCTCTTTAAAAGGCCAGACAATCTTCTGGCCATGTCTTGACCACATATAGCAAGCATGCAACTGAAGATTTGGTCTTTGGCCTCCAGTCAGAGTGAATTTCCTGCCTTTAGTGAAATGTTTTCAATGTATGCATTATCTTCACTTTTACTGTAAGCTCTACAACATTACAAGGCTTGTCCTTGGTGAACAAGGCAAGAGATGTCCCAGGGCCATCACAGACCCCAACTGGAGAGTGATAACGTTACAGCATGAGTCTCAGAGAATCAGACGAATGCACAGGGTCAGCAAGCTGCTTATGTCTGCTTATCGTATTCGCAGTCATGGGGACATAGATCCTTCTGCAGAAGTCCCCTGAGTCTATACTGTTGCTAATCTGTATTCCATTTTTGATGAAGGTGGTGGTTCCCCTGGGAGTGGGGCCTAAGTTGACAGATTTAGTTAAGGAATATTACAACCTCAAGCCTCATCTAAATCTGAGGTTCTATCATTTTCACTCGCAATTCAAGAACCGGGGAATCGTGTTGGGATTTTTGATAAGGTTAAGATGACTGGCAGAGGCATGTGACTTTGGTTTAACCCTTAATGAGATGCTGAGAAACCAATTGCTATCTGGGATTAATGGTATAGCCATGTAAAACCATCTACTGGACTTCAAACAGGCACAAAGTCATTGGAACGTACAGCAAGTGGAGCATATGAGCTGCAGGGTATTCTGATGGAAGTGGACACCCTCGTCAGGTCGACTGAGCTTGGGAAGCACCATTCGAGTGCAGGTAATTGAATAGCCTCGCTCAGGATGTAGACGAAAGTGAGGACTGCAGATGCTGGAGATCAAAGTCTAGATTAGAGTGGTGCTGGAAAAGCACAGCAGGTCAGGTACCATCCAAGGAGCAGGAAAAACAACGAAGGGCTTTTGCAGAACTCAGGATATATTCTGAACAAAGGGACTCTAGGTCAGCCCAAGTAAAACCCTAAAACAAAACCAAGCCTTGGCCAAAAGGTTAAAATTTTCTTTAGGGTCCAGGGTGGCAAGTCATTGTAGTTGCTGCCGGTAGGCAGACTCCTGACAGCAAAGGAGTCCTGCCAAACCTAAATGGATTAAGAGAACACATAGGTCAGTATCCAGGAGTGTGCACACACCAGGAAGTTCACCTACATAAGTTGTTTAACAACATCCAAATCAGGTCCAATCAAAATAAATGTTTGGTTCAATGGTCATCTGGTTCTAATGGAGGTCAATTCCGGGTGGCTGTATCAGTGATTGCAGAACCAATCTTGAACAAAACTCGTTCTGAACTCAAACCCTTTAACTTATGTAAGACCTGGGCTAGACTGAGAACCTATACTGGGGAACCTTTACAGTTCAGTTCCACTCTTTTATGGAAAGCAGCTAGTTCCATTACCAGTGACTATAGTAAAAGGCTTTAACCAGGTTTGATGGGGCGAAATTGGTTGAGTGAGATTCACTTAAATTGGCTCAACATTTTTCGATTAGAAAATGATTGCCTTAGTGAAGTCCTAATTAAATACCCGGAAGTGTTCCAGGAAGGTCTAGGGACTATCAAAGGTATTGACTAAGACGCAATTCCATAATTCTGCAAGGCGTGCCCAGTGCCATTTGCCTTTTGGGCAAAAGTAGAGGCAGAAATCAAAAAGTTGGAAAGCAAAGGAATCATCAAATCAGTCTAGTTCATGCAATGGGCAGTACCCATCATACCAATTTTGAAGCCCACAGGTCAGTTTGTCTTTGTGAGGATACTAAACAAACAGCAAACTGCTTTTTCCAGCTGGATAAATATTCAATCTCTCGCATAGAAGATTTATATGCAAAGCTAGCAGGAGAGTTGTCCTTCACAAAGCTGGATATGAGCCATGTGTCATTACAATTGCAGTTAGATGAGGATTCCCATAAGTATGCTATAATTAATACCCATAAAGGTTTGCATTCCTGATGAAGGGCTTTTGCCCAAAACGTCAATTTTACTGCTCCTCGGATGCTGCCTGAACTGCTGTGCTTTTCCAGCACCTCTAATCCAGAATTTGTATCAATATATGAGACTGCCATTTGGAATATTGTCAGCCTATACACTTTTTCATCGGATGATGGAGAACATTTTTCAGGGTCTACCCCAAGTCACCATTTATCTAGATCACGTGCCAATAACTGGGAAGATCAATAAAGAGCATTTAGAAAACTTGGATGTAGTCCTTAGATGTATTCTCCCAAGCAGACATATGCCTAAGAAGGGAACAATGTCTGTTACAGGCATCCCAAGTGCTTGGGCTACAAAGTCAACAAGACTGGGTTAGACCCATTAAAAGATAACGTGAAGACGATCAAAAGTGCCCCAGCTCCCACGCCTACATCGGAGCTTAGGTCTTTCCTTGAGCATGTGAATTATTATGAAAAGTTCATACTTTCCATCCTCGAAACTTCACATCAACCCCTAAAAAAGGATCAGCAATGGAAATGGTCGTGCAGCCAAGCCATAGCTTCCAGGAAAGTGAAGAAACATCTGTCATCCTCTAAGGTATTGATACACAATGATCTGGTATTGACATGTGATACCTCCCTGTATGCCATCAGGATAGTATTAGTTCATAGGTGACCCAATGGGGAGGAGTGTCCAATAGGGTATGCATCCGAGACTTCGGCTAGTGCAGAGAGTAAATACAGATAAAGAAGAAAGGTTTGGTGGTCATATTTGAAGTCAGGAAGTTCCCCCAATACCTTAACAGATGAAAATTTGTCATTATAATGGACCACAAATCCCTACTACGTCTACTTGAAGAGGAAAGGTAGTGCCATCCATAGCTTCAGGCTGAATTCAGCAGTGGACTCTGATACCAAGTGTGTATAATTACAAGTTGTAGCTGTCCCGGAGGCCAAGTAATGAATGCCTTTGCATTAAGCTACCTTCCACTGGCAGATACACTGCGAGTGGTACTGCCATTGGAAGAGTTTGTAATAGTTTTATATGTTCTGGACACACTTCCAGTCACAGCCGACAATATCAGACTATGGACACAGAAAGATCCAGTCCTGGTAAAACTGATATGGTTGGTGTTGATGGGGAAAACTAAAAGACGGTCATAACTAGAACTGAAGCCTTTTGAACAGGAGAGACCAGATCACAATAGAGGAGTGCATATTATTGTGGAGAGGAAGAGTAGTTGTTCTGAGCATATGTTACCACTCAGATACTGGCTCAACTCTACTAGGGTCATCCAAGGTTTCCAAAATGAAGATGTTGGTGAGAAATTACGCCTGGTAGCCACAGGTGGATGCAGACACAGCCATATTGGTGGGGCATAGCCCAGAGTATCAACAAGGACAATAGTTACCACCAGCAACTCTCCAACATTTGTGGGAATGGCCAGATAAACCCTGGATTTGGTTACACATCGACCATGCAGGTCCATCTTGGGCTCAATGTTCTTTGTTACTGTGGACACTTGCTCAAAGTGGTTGGATATGCATAAAGTTCATTTGTCAAACACAGAGACGATGATAAAAAAAAATTGCATGCATCCTTTGCAATTCATGGGCTCCCTGGAATGTTGGTCTCAGATAATAGGCCATCGTTTATCAGCAGGGAATTTGAGTATTTCCTAAAGCCCAATGACATTTGACATATAAAGACAGCTCCATACCATTCATCATCCAATGGCCTGGCAAAAAGAGCAGTCTAAACTTTTGAAGGCAAGCTTAAAGAAACAGCCTACAGCTTCACTAGATACTGAACTGTCCTGGTTCCTATTTGATTATAAGATTGCCACTCATACCACTAAAGAATTAGCTCCAGCAATGTTGCTAATGAGGAGAAGACTCTGCACCGGATTAAATCTGATCTTCCCAGTCCTGGAGGAGGTGGATGAAACAGCAGCAGGAACGCCAGTGCCGGCCAGAAGACTCCACTAACTGAGAGAGAACAGTTTACCTCAGGGGAAGAAGTTTGATGTAGGAACCATGAGAATGGCCCTGTATGGTTAGGAGGCATGGACGACATGATGCCTAGTCCAGTGACATATAAAGTTTGGGTATGCGCAATGATGCTGAACAAGCACGTGGACCACATGAAAGCTGCAAACTGTCTGGGAGCAAAACGGGCCCAGCTCCTCGGAATAGTTGGAAAGACTGCAGAACCATTGGGTTCTCTCTCTCTATCAAGTGTTGAAGAGATCTCGGAATTTGAGATGGGCATGGATTTGCAGAATTTCTTCCGAGATACTCCAGGCACAAAAGGCGAGCTATTATATTTGCCTGTATCCAAGGCAGTGACAGAAGGACATGACCTGTTGCTAAAATGCCACAGAAGGAGCTACAAGAAAAGGAACTGCTCTATGTCTGCCGACTTAAAAGGGAGGGATGCAGTGATTGTAACAAAGTCAACCAGATTGGCCTCATAGATTATGAGTCCCCTGACTGAGCAGTTAACCTGGTCCAATTAGGGATCTTTGGCTGACAGATTAAAACAGGAGTGTCAGGAGTGACACTCTGGGAGTTGACTCTGATGAGGCTCTATCAGCATCAAGGACTTCCCATGTGTAAATAAAGGATTACTTGGTGTGGAATACCTGCCTCTGTGGAGTTATTTCACCAGCAAATGGAGGTCTTGGCATTCCATATAAGCAATCTTGATTTTCTCCCGCGAACTGAAAAATCTTTTCCTTGTAGGAGGTGAGGAGATGAATGTCAAGCATCCCAGCACCCACCTTCAATCTGTCCGGCCAGTTGTGAGCCGTTTTCTCTTCCAAAGGGAGGGATTGAGTGAAATGAAAATGGCTGGTACAGCTATTAGTGCTGGTTCAGGTGGAGGAAAATTGGATGTCCTCTTCACAGAGAATCATAAGAGAAGGCCATGTCACCAGTCCTGGTAATCAGGTCTGAGGTCACCAGCTGGGTCAGTACAGTTTTCACAGTCCAGAGGAATGCCAACAGTGCGATTAGAAAGCTCAGTACCTCATAAAATGTTAAATCAAAACAGAAGAGTTCATGATGTTGGAAGTGGTATATTGGGATGAATACAGAATTGGTTCATGTGCAGGAAACAGTAAGTGGGGATAAGGGGCTCTTCTTTAGGTTGGTGACCTGTGACCAGTGGAATGCCACAGCGATCAGTGCTGGGACTGTAAGTGTTTACAATATATTGATGACTTGGAGGAAGAAAGGGAATATGCTATAGCCAAATTTGCAGATAACATTAAAATAGATAGAAAGGCAGGTTGTGAGAGGGATATCAACAGTTTACAGAGAGATACTGATAGATTATGTAAGTGGGCAAGAAGTTGGCAAATGACGCATAATTGGGGAAAATGCAAAGTTGTTCATTTTGGAAGGCAGAACAAAAGAACAGAATACTTTTTAAATGGAGAAAAACTGCAGAAAGTTGCAACACAAAGTGACCTGGCAGTACTTTTATATGAAACACAAAAGGCTAGCACACGGGTGCAGCAAGTAATCAGGAAGGCTAATGGAATGTTGGTCTTATTTCAAAAAGGTTGAATATAAGACTAAGGAAGTCTTACTGGAATTATACAAGGTACAGATGAGATCACATCTAGAGTACTATGAGCAGTTTTAATCCCCTTATTTAAGGAAATCATTAGAGGCAGTTCAGAGGAGGTTCACTAGAGTTATCCCTGCTATGGTGGCATTGTCTTAGCAGCAAAAGCAAAGCAGTTTGGGACTCTACTCATTGGAATTTGGAAGAATAAGAGCTTATCTTATTGAAACATGTAGGATTCTTAAGGAGCTTGACAGGGTAAATGCTGAAAGGGTGTTTCCCCATATGGGAAAGACTAGGACCAGGAGCATACTCTAATAATAAAGGGACATCAATTTAAGACTGAGATGAGGAGGAATTTCTTCTTCTTTTGAACTCCTTGTCACAGAGAGTCCTTGGGCAGAGTTCTTGTGTATATTTAAGGCTCTGATAGATACAGTCTTGATCCATAGGAAAATCAAGGGCTGTAGGGAAAGTGCAGGAAAGGGGACATGAGGAATGCTGGATCAGCCATCAACCTATTGAATGGTAGAACAGGCTCCAGGGACTGAACAGCTTACTCCTGTTCCTATTTCTTATGGCTTTATTGTCTCCTCCATTCTACCAAGTCAAGTGACACACTCTTCTGTCCACAGTCTTACATTCACTCTACCTTTGTTACTGCATCCAGTTCCCACCAAGGGTTATGCTTTATTTCCCTTACTGTTGCCTCCAACATCTTCCTTCATCCAATCTATCCCTTGGAAACACTAACCCTGCTTTGCCCTCAGCTCTGCCAACTCACTCACTTGGTGAAATATTCACACTAACAGTAGTAGCTGTGCCATCCACTTTCATCTTCCTTAATATCTGTCTCAGTCTCATGCCATGGGAGAAACAGTCCCAACTAGGGCAGAAATGATCAAGTCAAGTGACATGCTACTCAATATTCAGTTCCTTGCTCCCTATGCAGAGAGAGTGATTCTGACAGCCTGAGTAACTGGAATCAAGCCAGTGGACTTGTAGCAGAGGCTGGGGACCCCTGAGTGAAGGCTGTGTCCCTCAATTTGATTGAAGCCTACTGATGATCATGACAGGCTTTTGTGTCCGTGCTAAGCAGCACGACAATATAGCAGTAATGTAAGCAGCACGACAATATAGCAGTAATCTCTGTTGGAGAAGGTAAGACACAAAACAGCAGGGTAATGGAAGGCAGGAATGTTGTGAGTGTCCAGGCCAGCTCAGAGTGAGTGAATACTATGATGGCAAAAGAACAGGCCAAACACAGAGCCCGGTCTGCTCTCTTAGCTGACTGCATAGCTGCAGCATTACAATGATGTTGCTGGTGCAGCCAGAGGTGCAGTACTGAAGTGCAGGAAGTTCCTTTAAGAGTGAATCAGAGATGTGCCCTGAGGCATTGATGCCCAGGATTCAACATTAGGGTCATTTGGAGCAAGCAGCCAAGCTGAATTCTTCAGCTACCTGCTTTGATGACCATGTCAAGAACTCTCCATATCTACGTTTTTCGGTGTTCTCAGTAAAACAAGAAGCTGAACGTATGGCAATGTTGTGCCATTTATAATGCACTTAATGAATAATGATCCCCCTCAACTGGTAACATGCAGAGAAGCTCACCTGATCACCTGGTAGATACATAAAAGATGTAGTGGGTTGCTCCTGACTTCATGATAGCCTCTGCCAAAATCTCTCACAATTCTACCAGAAATTTCACTTTAGCCCAAGTTGTTTAGGCCCTTGTAAGGTTTCACTGATTAGGACCAACATATATGTAAGCCTAAGCTACATAGGGTGAATAGAAACTTGAAGTTTGCTTATACTGTGGGGTTTTACAAGAAATAAGAGAAAACCCTTTTTTTCTTATCTTAAAATTTAAGCCATTGGCATGGCAGAAGCTAGGATGAGAAAAAAAAAACAGAAATTGCTGGAAAAGCGCAGCAGGTCTGGCAGCATCTGTGGAGAGAAGTCAGAGTTAACATTTCAGGTCAAGTGTTTCTTCCTCAGCCTGGTCCAAGGTAGTCATCCAGGTCACTGCAGTCTCCAGGGCGTGGAATAACAGCCAGCAGTGTTGAAAGAAGGACAATGATCTTCTCAGAGTGAGTGCCACATTCTTCTCTTCACCACCTCAAACCCATTCAACTTCCATTTCTGTTTGCACCCACTTTCCATCTAGACTTATGCTCTGTCCCTCTCACAATGGACTGCAACATATTCCTTCATTCATTCTCATGAACGTACACCCCCCATCCAAACTCTGGTACCACTAACCTTATATACTGTCTGCACTGCCTCCTCACTTCCTCAGAACACATCACCACCTTTCAACTACTTGCACCAGTACAACGGCTGTGCCATCCACGTTCACCTAACTCAATTTCTTCCTTTGTCATATTACAGGGGAAGACAGCCTATTGCAGGCCAGACCAAACATGAAAGTCCGTGAGTGAGTGACCCCAACCTTAGGATCCTCAGCCCCGATGAGGAAAAAACCTTGGGCCTTGCTGGAAAAGATCAACTGAGCAAATACCATTCTTCATTCCCCTCAGACATAACATCAACCCCATGATCAGAGCATTCTTTGCACATCACTTCAAACCAATTGTCACGATAGCTTCTCTCTCATGTCTTGTAGGTTCAGCCAGCCCCGCAAAACCTCCGCAGAGAAAAAGAACAAAGAAGAGTACAACACAAGAACACAAGAGTACAACACAGGAACACAGTTTTCAGCTCACCAAGATTGCGCTGACACATAATGCCTTTCCAAACTAAAAAGCTTTTTCTCACAATCAGGTCCTTACCCTTTTATTCCCTACCTGGTCATGTACCTGTCAAGATGCCTCTTAAATACTACTATTATACCTGTTTCTACTATTCCCTTGCCAGCACATTCCATACACTTATCACCCGCTATGTAAAAAACTTGACTCTCACATCTCCTTTAAATTTTCCTCTTTTTACCCAAAACTTATAGCCCTGGCAATTGAGATTTTGACTCAGCGGAAGTGACTTCAACTATCCATTCAATGCCATGCTTCTCATAATTTTGTAAATTTCTATCAGGTCTTTCCCTCATTCTTCGACATTCAAGTGAAAACAAACCAAGTTTGTGCAATCTCTCCCTCCCTCTTCTATACTCTCTCAAAGCCTCCGAATTTTTCTGATAGTGTGGCAACCAGAACTATACACAATATTCTAAATGTGAGCTCAGTTCTATACAGCTGCAACATGACTTTCCAATTTTTAGACTCTATGCTCCAACCAATGAAGGCAAGCATGCTATACGTCTTCTAGATCACCCTATCTACTTGTGTTGCCACTTTCAGGGAGCTGTGAATCTGTGTGCGTGGAACACCTTCTAAGGGTTCTGTATAGTTTTTACTGTATACTTCCCTTCTGCACTAGACCTTCCAAAATGCATCACCTCTCATCCATCTGGATTAAATTCCATCTGACATTTCCCTGCCCAAGACTCGAACCTATCTATATTCTGCTCTATTCTCTGGCAGTCCTTCTCACTAACTGCAGTTCGCCCAATCTCTGTATTATCTGCAAACTTACTAATCAGGCCACCTACATTCTCCTCCAGATCATTTATATATATTACAATCAACAGAGGGCCCAGCACTGATCCCTGCCAAACAATACTGGCCACAGACCTCCAGTCAGAAAAAGTGAGAATGAAAAAGTGAATGTCCGTTTTTCCCTAAAACTACCTCCTGAACTTCTAGCAATAAAAATGCCAAAGCTTTAGAGAGAGCATTGGTAAGGCTGCTTCCGGCACACCCACTAGCTCAGATACTCACAGCTCAGTGGGTGTGTAAGGCTTTGAGACTGTGAGAGCAGAATCTAGTAAGCACCTCACTGCTCCACAGCTGGTGGATGTAGGAATGCCCAGGTCACTGGCACTTGGAGGATTTCCAGAGACCAGGTGCTCGTTCAGCCGCAGGCTGGAGAGGACCCCATGGTGGGGCAATCAGGAACTTTGTCCAAATGCACAGGAAGGAACAGGAGTGGCAAATAGGCATGTGGGAAGCCATGGCCCTTATTGCCCTGGAGATGCAACAGTCACGTGACCATCTATTTACTTCCATAGACAGGTTGATGGCTGCAATGGAGAGCCAGTTCTTGCACCCTCAGGTACCTGCAAGGATTTCTGAGATTTCAGTACATCTGTTGTGTTTGGCAAGTTTGACAAGATCCGAAAGCTGAACATAAAGCTGGGACAAGTTGAACTATCGACAAAGTTTAACGAGCAAGAAAGCACCTTAGCTCTCAAATTGCAGCTGGCCAATGAGATCAACGTGTCAGTTGTGAAAAACATTGTGGGTCAAACTACAGCACATGGACTTCAGTGGTTCAAGAAGGCAGTTCACCACCACCTTCTCAAAGGTATTTGAAATATTCTGAGCAGTTTTGGAGCCAGTATCTAAGAAAGGATGCGCTGACCTTGCAGCGGATCCAGAGGAGTTTACAAAAATGATCATGGAAATGAAAAGCTCGTCTTATGAAGAGGATTTTCGAAGGATGATGGTAGATCTCATTGAATCTTAAAGAACATTCAGAGGCCTAGATAGATTTAACAGAAGATGTTTCTACTAGTAAAAGAGACTAGGACCTGAAGGCACAGCCTCAGAGTGAAGAGACAGCCCTTTAGAATGGAGATAAGGAGGAATTTCGTTAGCCAGAGAGTAGTGAATCTGTGGAACTCAATGCCGCCGAAGGCTGTGGAGGCTAAATCATTGAGTGTATTTAAGACAGAGAAAGATAGGTTCTTGATTGATTAGGAGATCAAAGGTTACAGGGAGAAGGCAGGACAAGGGGATTGAGAAACATGTCAGCCATGATCAAATGATGGAACGGACCTCATGGGCCAAATGGTCTAACTGTGCTCCTATATCTTATGGTCCTATGGTAACTAGGGATAGGCAATAAATGCTGACCAGCCAGAGAGACCTATGTCCCACAAGAGAATAAAAAAAAATCCTGGGATCTGACTTGCCTGTCTGTAACATCAGCTGTGATTATAACAATGTTCAAAGACTTTAAATTTTCTGTTACAAGCAATTTGGTTCAACATTCAAAATACACAGAAGTGGCTGATAAATTTATTCTACAAAAGCCCTCAAAAAGCCCTGGAGAATTCAATTACTAGACTGCCAAAGATACAAAGGGATGGCAAAAGGAAAATAGAGGTTGCAAAGCTAACAAATGCTTTTGATGACTGATGAACATTTGAGCGTAAATTATGATCTGCACAAAAAATAAATTCCACGTAAAATAGCAGATATAACAAAGACTAGGTCATGTGGTTGTAAGCTTTCATCTCACTCTTCATACGATGTGCATTCTCACGGTGTTTCTAATTTGGCCTTCAGGACATAAGATTTCTCACTTCCCTTATTCAATCGATTTGGTCCTAAGGTCACCTGCAATGGTAACTCCACTTTATTAGAGACCTTTGGAGACAATTGTCACCCACATGGCCTACCCTTGCAAGAACCTGATTAAATGGTCTGGTCGGCTGTGGCAAAACTAAAGCATAGCGTTTGAATTGTCCAATTCACAATTACTGCTTTAATCCTGTCTTTTGTTCCTGTCCTTTTAAACCATCACTCACCTCTTTGTAAAAGTGCCTTCTTTACTCTTCAGTGCTTTAGCTCTACTTTGTCCTTTACAAAAGTAGCCTTGTTGCCTATCCTACTTGTATCTGGCCACATGATTTCGGTTTGAACTTGGCCTGTTCCCATTTTCAAAGGAATATCAAGTGTCATCTGGTCACATGGGCCAGTGTTTCTTATTCTTCAATAAGATTATCAATCATCCCTTTACAATTGGCATAAACTTTTAATTGTCCTTTGAAACATTCTTTAAAACAATTACAGATTCCACAGGTATTTTAAAGAAATTACAAGTTCTCTTTACTGTATTGCTTCAAGGTTAAAAATCAGTCTACTTTGAGCAAAAACTGAAATGTGGTAAAAACAATGACTGCAGATGCTGGAAACCAGATTCTGGATCAGTGGTGCTGGAAGAGCACAGCAGTTCAGGCAGCAACGCTGCTCGTTGGATGCTGCCTGAACTGCTGTGCTCTTCCAGCACCACTGATCCAAAAACTGAAATGTACCAGCCATTTGAAACTATGGTTGTAAGAGCTGTCAGAGACTGGGAATTTCAAGGTGGGTACCTCACCTCCAGCCTCCATCATTTACAAGGCAAAAGTCAAACATGTAGTGTAATACTCTCCAGTTGCTTGAATGAATGTAGTTCACTGACACCCAAGAAGCTTAACACTGAGCAGGGCACAAACACTCCCTCACTTACTGACAGGATTCAGGGAGAAAATGCAAATGAGAATCAAGCTGAATACAAAATGTTCAGAAGTGAGTTGAAGCAGCAATAAGAGATTCAAAGAGGGATTATGAGAAAAGATTGGCAGCTAACCTAAAGGTGAATCCCAAAGTGTTCCATAGACAGATAAATAGCAGAAGAGTGGTAAAAGAAGGAGTACGGTTGATTAGGTATCAAAAGGAAATTTATACTTGGAGGCAAGAGTGGTAAATCAATATTTTGCATCAGTGTTGTTTTTAAACCAAGGATGCAGATGTTATCCAAACAATTGTAACAGAGGAGGAAGCTCAGTCTCTAGAAGGGTTCAAACTGATATGGAGGTTTTGAATAGTCTGTTGATACACAGAATTGACCTTGAACCTGGACCAGATGAAATACATCCAAGGAATTTGAAGGAAGTAAGAGTGGAATTTGCACAGACACTGGCCATAATTTTAGCTGAACTTGAAAGGGTAACGGTGGACTGAATCATTGCAAGCATTATGCCTTTGGTCAAAAATGGTTGTAAAGGTAAATCCAACAATTACAATTTAACTTCAGTGGTGGGGAAATGTCTAGAAATAACCATTTGGGATAAAATTAATAGTCACATGGACAAATATGACTAATTGGAAAAAAGCATGGTTTTCATCAAGGAAAATTATGCTTAACTAACTTTCAGGAATCGACAGAGTGAATGGAAAAAGAAAGTAATGGTTAATGGATATCCTTCAGGCTGGAGGAAAATTTGTAGTGGAGTTCCCCGGGGGTCAGTAAGGCACCCTTCCTGAGATATATATACAATCAATCAATCTAGATCTCGCTGCGCAAGTAACAGTTTCACTGCTGGCAGGCAA